>NC_068357.1:25278159-25346367 GCF_020536995.1 Dreissena polymorpha
ACATCAGCAAAATCATCGTCAGTGGCATATGCAGTAGTAGTAGTTTAATTATTTACAGATGGCTCATAATTATTTAACAACGCCTGATCTATTATTCCGATTATCAAAAATGGTATGTGGTCATGTGTAAGGATTTATACAAGCCATACAAAAGGCAGTATTATAATGATATATTTCAGATAAATAATTGATTTTTATCTTATCTTAAAATTAAAGTGATATTATGGGCATCTTACAGTGTATGCTATGTTTATAGGTGTCTATCGCAACTCTTGTTTATTGTTGGTAATTTCACTTCATACACACTTATATTTGTTAATGCAGCATCAACATACTAAAACAATATCCCGGAAATAGAAACATAATGCATTTGATTATCAACCGTACTTTCGTTTTGACAACTGACTACAGAAATGAATCGATGTAGGATGTGAGTCTAAATGTAGTTTTCATGCAGATTCGTTCATACGAAACACAGACACAATGTTGTTTTACGGATCATTTTGGCTTGGAGGACTGGGTGAGTCATGTAAAATATCGAATATAATATATATTTTTTATAAACAACTGGTAGCAAGATGAGTTGTAGATAATTGGTCAGTTACCACATTTTAACTAACTATTTTGACTTGCAAATGTATTTTGGTCAACTATGCCTCAATTTATGATAATATTCTCAATTAATACTTATTGAGTATACCTTTTATCACATGCTTACTGTTCGAGCAGGTAAAATTATTTTTTATATACATGTATTTATATTTTACTGACCAAATTCAACCATAAATATTGCATTATACCTCGTCTGTAACTTGACGTTAAAGTGGCAAAAGCGGTCAAAGGCTGTCGTAACATCATAGATTTAGCGCTAGCGTAAGATATGGCCGAATTGTTCAAGCATATGTAAACGGCCGAACGAATGTGAATATTAGCTCCGAGCAAAGCTTTAACTTATTTTGTAATAACACAAATGGGAATTAATGCACTGATTTAATACTTGTTTAGTTGTAATTGTTTTCCGAGTTTTAAATCAGTTTTTGTCTAATGTGGTCCAAATCTGTCTGGATGGGAATTCAGACCTTGCTAGGATAATAAATATATGTCATTTTCAAAAAAATGCAAATCGAGTATGTTCATTTAAAAAACATATTTACAAAAAATCTATATATAATCAAATGATATATCCATACAAAGGATATACATTTATGCGTACTATTCATAGACGGTCAGTTACATTTTATTCTTATTTCGCTTAATACATAGTGACTATAATGTGAGTTTTGGATAAAGATCAAGTGCGAGGATTAGAACCATGGAAGCGCGAGGCTGGCCCATTTATCCTATTATTTCCTCCTTTGTTCTATCATTTGATATCAAATATCGCGTTTATTGACGATTTTGTTTTTCCGAAGATGACAAAAACAGATTTTCCCATTTTTGGAAAAAAAAATGATCTGATCTAAAATAGCGATAGTATATTGCTCAAGTTAATACGATCGTTGTTATACAATCGATGTTCATCTGGTAATAGGGTAAAACAACATTAAGAACTTTCAGAAAAGCACCGAGGTAGTTCACCTAAAGATATAATATTCCAAGCGAATTCTCTCTGCAAGTTATATAACGATATATACATCACATAATACACAAGCAATAAATGCGTGTTTTATAAGGAATAAACAGTAGCATATATCATTTGATGAAAACTGTAAGGGATTATCAATATAACATTAAAACGCTTACGGTATATATGTGTTCTACAAAATAACGAATGCGTTTTATCGTGCACATTTTTGACTATTCATATAATTGTCCGATAATGAGACCGAACAATCACGCATGCCTTTATAGCGAAGAGGGAAGCGTCTGACCAGACAGAGTGATTGCATATAACCGTTATAGGGTGTCACGATACGCTCACCTTACGATACGATACGTATCGCGGTACAGTGTGTACAATACAATACGTATCGCGATACGTATCGTCAGATGGAAACAACATCCAAACCATATTAAACCATTTTTCAATTTTATTTAATGACCTCTACATACATCATTTCTTTAATTTGTAATAAATGTAATTTTATTCTAAATTCATGTTTACAAAATTTGTCATTTAAAAATGTGATATGAGATGATATTGGGAGAATTTCAGCTTCAGGCGATTTCAACTCGACTTCCGCCATTTGTTTTGGGCGAATAACAGCTACTTCCCTTGAAATGCGTCATGGCAAAATGCCGTACCGTACCGTACGGAATCGGAGGCGTATCGTGCACCGTACCGAGGGGAGACGATTACGATATACCGTCCCACGGAGTACCGTGACACCCGTATTAAATAAACACAACGCTGTTCATACCTATCTTTTGAAATCAACGTATAAAGTGTTCATGTTTTGATGGATCAAACATTTATGTTTAATAGGGTTGTTTATGAATTGAATATGTTAAATAACTCAAATTTACATACTAAGCAACGTTTTATGTGTGATATGTCTTTTTTCATGTATTGCCCTGAATTGTATTTGCCACTGGATACGTGAATTTAACATCATTATTGTAAAATGAGTCTCCTTCTCATCTACAGCTTCATTGTACGCTCTCGAATTGCCTTAACAAAACATTCCATGTACAGATGTATACACTCCGTTGCTGCAAGATCCATTCTTATACGTGGCGCCATAGATTAACAGACGGATAAGAAAGTGTTCAGTTGTTTGTCAAGACTTAAGAGCTCTTCCTAAGAAAGACCGATCGATTGACGATGATGGTTAATGTTTCCCTTAAGTCTGGAGATAGTGAGTTGAGATCAACAGCAGCTTCAAATGGTGCGAAAATATTACCGTATTAAATTGCCTTGAATTAATAAATGTCAAGAAAATTGAGATTTATTTATCAAGGGATACGAATCAAACGCAGCGCAACACGGTACGATAGTGCTACATAACTACAATATAAGAATAGAAATGAGCTCCTTATAATTATCACGTAGTAGTTTGTCATTTGCAAATTGGTTTTCAAATCGATGTTCCATTAGTCATTAGACTTTTCTTTCCATTTAACAGAACATTTTGTTTTTCAAATATTTACGTAAATAGAATTTTAAGAAGTACACATGGTTGGTTTCGTTAGCATTGAAGCAATACTAATGTTAGACATATTAAATGACAACACATTTGTATCTACCAAGCTTTGTTGTTGTCAATCATGTAGGATACTTTAGCAAGTATTATCCGTTTACAATCAATTGTGTTGCTCAACCTAGAGATTTCATGACGTAAACAAACAAATTATCGCTTCAGAAGTGAATAAACTGGTTTTACATGTTATTGAAGAGTATACATGTACAGTGGTTTGGAAATCAAGCTCGTGCTCGTGTACATATGTGTAGGTCTTTATTTATGTTTGCTCTGTTTGTGTAAAGGCTAATATTAGGTTGTTGTTGTTTTTTGTGTATGTATCAGTGAGTTTTATGAGAGCAGACGGATGACTTGAGATAGAAAGGGGCATTGGTTCCGAACATTAACGAGTATACGCGTCATACTCTATCTTTCTCAGCTGTGTATAATAACACTTATTTCCTGTGCATAGTTTATGACATGTTATGATTCATTTTTGAGAACCAGTGTTAGCGCGTTTGTTTCAATAAATCAAATACCCTGCATGTCGTGACATATAACCAAACGTATTTGTTTTTATTGTAAATGGTTAGATGATAAAAAATATATGTTTGTCATAGAATGTAATGGAAAATAAAACACAAATGATAAATCTCTTCGATTAAACGACAATTCAAAAGGTGTCATATTTTTCCTGTAATACAGTATAGAGCCCTCTTATTCTTTTTTTCAAATCATGCCCCCTAGGCTTAATTGACCCCGCAAGGGATTATGAGGAGGAAAGGTATATAATTTGGCCATGTCTATATTAAGGCTAAAACCACAAATCACACAACTTCAGCATTTTGTATGCGACATAATATTGTGGTCATTAATAACAATTGTTTAAAGTGTGTTCGCAACTGGCTACGCCCCATTTAAAGAGATTAACGATCTACGGGCATATTGGTCTTTTTGTTTCTATGCATGTTCACATACAACTAATCAATTCATTAGTATGTTCAACTGTTCAGTATTAATGGCTAGTGATTACAAATTAAATGACACAACATTGGAGAACCGGAAAACTTAGTGTGATAAGACAATGTACTAATGAGCAATTCATGTACCACAGCAGTGCATACACTTATGTTTCAGACAAGCTTGACTAAGAAGGACAATTACAATTTGACATAAAATTAAAAGTAATACATCTAAACCGTGTACACTCTAGACTAATTTTTTAAATAAAGCAAACGGCTTTGTTTGAAAACTAAAATGATGCATGTCATACGGTGATCAAATTTAGAAAAGCTGTAATACATATGTGTATTTGTCCAATTGATATTCTACTGTGATTCGATTCCTTTTAACCCTTTAACGCGTGTATCACATCCATCAGAGCACATATGGTTAAAACGAAATTAATGTGAATGCTTCCGAGCCAGACTTCAATGTTTGCTCTTGAAACTCTTAGTTGCTGCTTTCCTAAATTACTTTATAAACCATGCATGCTCTTTAACTGGAAACTGCATTTAACTTATATACGCATGTACCAAGATCTATTATTTGACACCGTTAATGATCCGTATGGTTTAGTAAATTAATTATGATATATATTTTAATTATTGCATGTCTATAAATACTACGCAAATGCCGTTACGGACTCATTTTCAGTATCATGACCAGCAACATCGAAATATAATGCCATTCCAACAAAGCAGTACTTAATAAAGAATTTTAACAACTATCGGGAAACCATCATAAACTTTGTCCATATATTTGGTTGATATTGTAAATTATGGGTTTCTTATATTGCAGTATATGTAACTACATGACACAAACATGTTGTTATTTTATATGGGCTTTACTACCAGAAAATTATGCTGGGCTTTACTACCATATTTCTTACGGTTGTCTACCCGCAATTATAAGCGCTATGATAATAATGTTAATTGCATACGCTCAGTAATGGATGTGGCTTAAACAAAAGGCAATTATAAGTGCGTATTTTATATGCCAATTCATAACTAGGTTTTATTATAAACACTGGGTGTTGTCTAGGTCGGATATGTCGGTTTCTAAACGATCAGAACAAACCAATGCACTGATCGGCAAATAAAGCGGTCTTAATATAAAGCCCTGTTCGAGAAAAGACTAAATGCTTAAGTTACTAATTCGCATACACTATTTATTATGTCTGAACACTATATTTGATAAGTTATCGTTAACAGCAGGCAGCCGAAAAGATGACGTAGCCGACATGAAAATATGAATGCATACTGAAACATGTCTTGCGTAATAATACCTATGCAAATTGAATCATCTTTACCAGTATTAGGAATTTAAAATAGCTATTTTACACGCACGGCATTATTTTCAAGTGTGTCTTTCCAAGGATCTTTGTCGTCATCTTAATTTGCAAGTCAGTTCTAGGAAAGGTACTTCATCACCTTACCATTAAAGCATGTGCTGGTAAACATAAGACAATCATTTCCAGGTTCTTAGAGTATTTTGTGTAACTTATGAAAATACTATACATCCATATTAACATTTCGAGGTAAAACTTAACTTTATTTGTTGTGGGGCGTTTTCATATCCATAAATCCCCATCAAATGTAAAACAGCATAATAGTTTTAAATTTGTCTTAACTTTGATAGTAATTAAATAAAATTTAAACGAATGTTTATGCATTCGTTCAAACATATGCTACGTTTTGGCACGCACAGAGAATTCGCCGTTGACAAATAAAATTTATACACAGAAAATAAAATTCGATATAAGTTGCACAACAAATGCGAGTAAATGTTTATCGATTTAAAATAAGACATGTAAGTTACATGTGCCATTAAGTTACACGAAGGGCACGCAGAGCTTAAGTAGCTTTGAGCAATTCGCTATGTATTTAGTTTGTATAGATTCATTAACATATACTCTTATTTATACGATATTGTTGTATGATTAAATGCACACTTAAAAAATATTTCCTTACTTGACGATTGCTAAAAAATCAAAATAGTTGCATACTTTATAGTAAATGTGAACATAAAAAGTGAACAAAGTTAGTGAACTGCAGAAATTAGTGAAACGCCGCAGTTAAGATTTGCTACGGTGTAAACATTTAAGAGAAAACTGTTGTTTTGTTCATGTAATATGACGATTCCATGTGTGTTGTCTTCGATTAATGAAAGTTATTATTAAAGGAACGCTATAATCATTTACCATGAATATTGATTGACATAAAATAAATAATTTAAATAGTATATGCTCGCTTGTTCTGATGTTTTTGGAATACATCTAGTAATTGACGTGTTTATCTATATCGGCCAAATTATGCAGATTTAGCTATTCGTTGTGCATTACCAATAGACGTCTTTGACGAACCGAACCGAATTTAAATTTGTATTTAATAGCATAACTTCGATTGTTATTATCTACATGAATACAGGCTTACTACTAATTTCATCTGTATTCTCAAAAGGCCTTGCGGTACTTTGATATAGCGAGATTGCCCCATTGCTATATCATTTCATTCGTGATAAAACTAGGAAATTAAATAATAAAAGCACATCGTAATACGTAAGTGAAAGTGATCTCAGCGAGTGTGTACACAATGCAATCTCTTGCTTGATTGGAGGTTTCAGATATGAACACGCAAAATAGTTCTCTCAAAACTCACAACGAAAAATAACATGCACTTGGGAATGAATGTAAATAAACGTTAATAAAGTTTATGCGAATGTGCTTCACTTGTTTGTGCTCTAAGCTCGTTTCGTATTTTTTATTCACAATCTATTTAAACATGGAAATAACAGTTTTTGATATAACTCATAAATTTGTTCCAAAGATGTTTTTGAATGTCACAGTTATTTTAAGCCAATAAATGTTAAAAATAAATATTTTCAATATATTTAAAATGTATGAAGTACCACATATGTGCATAATAAACGGACATGCATAATTTGATTTTAAATTTATGTTTATTCTTGAAAAACTACTCCAGATCATGTCATAATGCCCTTGTTGATCTAGCAACACGACAAATAATGGTTTCGCGAGTCTGTTACTTAAGAAAGGGGATCGCTTACAACAAAAATAACATCAATAATTCATGTCTATGTTTTCCTCAGAAATGTTCCACTTTCTTACGATAAAAATAAAATGCACACCTACAAAATGTTTCTATGAAACTCCGATGAATACGCGGTATGTGTCAATACTTTAGAAGTGAGACATTATTAATGTATACTGTGAAACCATTATTAATCGTCAGGCATTAATTTTCATAAATTTCGTCAGTCGACCGATCGGCGAATTTAAGATCCTAACGAACAATCATGCTCTATGTTTGAACAAAAACAAACACTAAGTTGAACAATATTTTAAAACTTTACCGTAGACATGAGGCATTAAATATCAACATAATCCATGCACACATTCACTGCTGTTTCGTAATCAAGATTAATCCGGTTTTGACACAAAGGGATGTAGATTACACAAGGTACTTAACTGACACGTTACACTTCTTTAAAACGCGTGTGCAGTACAGCTGTATCGAATGCGTTGACTTCGTTTATGTAGAATGGTAATGAATTAGCGCTAATTGTTTATAACTTTATTACCCATTAGGTGCATTGTGTTTTTCAGGGGTGTTGCATATTAGACATCACGCAGCGAATGCCGATGAAAGACAATAAACCATATGAAAAGATGACGATGTGTGATCAACATGTGTATTTATCACAAATTAATAAAGAATATTTTAATTGTTGTTTGTTGTTTGATTGTTTGCGTTTAACCACACTTATTACTATTTTATATGTATCAATTTATTTATTTTTAAATTATTGACATTATTGATTTATATACCGGTAGTTTACTTTTTAAGAACAAACACATACATAGAGTTTATAATTTTAATGTTGATATCTTAATAAAAAAAGCATTTTATTTGAAAAAAAAACACTTAACAATCGGGAACCTCTTTCGTATAACACAAACAATAACGATTGTTATCAATATGGCAATTATAATAAGACTAATTGGCAATTGGCTTCGTTGTACAAACACTCGTTAACGGTTATTCGATCCCACTTGTCCGCTAATCATAACAATGAACGTGTGAATGGCATACATTAAGAGGGTCCATTACTGTCACTTGATAACAAAAGACTAGTTAATTGGCATGTGACAAACAGGCCCCACCTCCTGCAGTGATTGTCAAGTGTGTTCCCGCATTCGTACCACGATTTTTCGCAACTGCGATTGATCGCGAATATGTATTACACACAAATCGGATATTGACTGACGCATTTTTTTAAAATTCAAAATCAGAAATCGGCGAATTTAAGTGCTGACGAAATCGTCATTTTTATAAAAATGACGAAATTTTGTGCTGTCGAAAATAAATGGTTTCACAGTACTTTAGAAACGAAAGTTACGTATATGTAGAATGATACAATCTAAATAGGAACTGGAAACAATTTTTACTGCCGAAAGTAAACTAAACAAGATAGAAAATACATAGTAAAAGTGTTCATAGCGTTTAATTCAACATCATCATTACCGGTACACTATTTTTAACCAGAAGGCACACAAATGCTTTTTTGTTAGACATTTATTTCCACAACGCCTTGTTTCGCATTTGCATATATTTTACTTTCGACAAATCTACATGTGATGGTAGCTATCAATAACATTGTGGACTGGTAATATCAGTTCATCTCGTCGCAGACGATAAGCAAGTCGCAATAGAACATTCACTCTTAGACCAGGAACCTACATAAGTGATCTCACTAAAATGAAGAAGTTAACCGCAAACGGCTTACGGAATGCTACGATTTTATTAATGTAAATATGCCAAAACTGTGGATATTTTTGACAATGCATAAACATGAAAACTGGCCAAATCGGTAGTTAATAGATCTGTTATGCTACCACATTTGAACGAAAGTATCGGTTTTGGAAATTATTAACCTTCCTTTTTTCGCTCGCCAGATATATGTATTATTTATACACGCGTGCTAGAAGTATTATCCTTTTAAAAAATTAAAAGAATTGCGTTATTGTAAACGCATACGATCGTCTGTGTTTAACCCATGCGGAATATTGGTCCGATTATGTATGCAAATTGCTTTTATATGAGCCTGCATGTAAGAGTTCGATAAAACTGTATGATGTTCCGTCTAAGAAAAACATGTACATATATATGTATGTATAAAGCAAAACTATGTCATGGATGTAACAAATGCTTACAATCTGGTCTATAAATGGATTATATTTCTCATGCAAATATTGTATATATGTTGACCCAACGAGTTGCAGTTAATTGTTTATATTTAAGCTTACCAAACCCATTCCTTACAAACAAAACATATCGTATAAATACTAAGGTTTTTAAAAGACAAATATCAAACTCATATTAAATATGTAAATCACATTCAGCTGGTACAAGAAAAAACAGTATCACCACCTTTGTCTTTATGAGGTTAAGTACGGGAGATCAAACGAACCATTAATACTTTTATACAAACTTAATTGTATTTAATACTTGAGTGGTATGCTCTTAAAGGCATGCATACGAGAGGGCAAAGACAATCGGGTACTACTCGGACCCCGTATTTGACTATATATACAATAGGCATCGCTGTTGAACTGAGTGTAGTCACGCACTGAAAATAGCGCAATTCAACATGAATACTGTTTCAAATCATATTATACTTATTTCCCTCCATAATAATTGACGAATTTTAAACAACATGAAATATTTATAAAATTAGATAACGTTTATCGCGGCAATATATAAGCCTTCTAGCTTGAATCCGGATAGCGCGCGTGTAAGAAGTAGGTAACTAGATCGAATCTTATTTAAAACAATTATGACTCCATATCAGTGATGTTATCGTAATCGTGTCTTTACAAAATCTAGCCTCGGCCTAATTTAAATTTAGGTCATGTTTGTCGAACAAGTAGTTCCCCGTTTCGTATCTTAGAAAACTTTGTGTTCTACTCTGAGGCATACATTAATGACTCAATATTGATAAAACTTGGTCAGAATGTCATAATAAACAATATCTACACCGAGTTCCAATCTGTTTCATGGGAAGCTGGCTTTTAACATTCGCGCTCTTTTTATCATTGTCTAAAATCTACATCAACATAATAAACTACAGAAAAAACTTATGATATTAAACTTCACATTATTTCCTTTAATGACCAAACAATTTTTTTCAGAAATAACTACTATTTGTAGCCGAGTGTAAATCTAAATCTTGAAATTAAAGATTAAAACTGAGGACAGGTTCACGTTTTTGTTAAAATGTTTGCAAAGCACCCAAAAATTAAGTTTGAAAATGTCTTCAATTATGAACTAACTCTGATATATTGATCCATTGCTGGTTTTACATATATTGAAATTATACACACGGGACATATTTTTTTTAAATAAATATTACATTCGAATGAAGGAGGAATTCAATACAATACATATGTCATATTAGCAGCTGACGGCCCATGCTCATTACGCTGGTCATTTTCACGGTATTATTTAGGAAATAACCCATAATAGTTTCGCTATAGTTCCGATCACTTATGAATGACGCTCAAAATAAAAAATGCATTATTCTCGAATGATGTTCAAACAATGCGTGTCTTATATTCAAAGGACCCCAGCTTTATTCTTCTATGTGTGTATGTGGTTTTTATTGTGCTGTTTCGTAAAGTTCTGGCAATTGGTTACTTACCTTAAATAAAGTCCAACTAATTGTTTATTGTGACAATGCAATACTGCTCCAGCAGCTGGAGTTTAACTTCTTTGTATTATAATCCACACAGTACCAATGGGAGTAAAAATTACTACGCTACATTTAGGTTCCAATGAGAAAGGTGAGTAATATGGAATACGTATGTATCATTTTCCGCACGTAAGATGTTTCTTTGTTGTAGTTTTTGTTTCCTGTGCGATTCATTTATTACTTAGATGCCGATGTCAATTTAATGCAAGAAACTCATAGGAGCAGTTTTTTTTTCGATATGAGAGACACAAAAGCAGAATACATTTTAAAATTAGAAGCAGTAAGCATGATAGCTGTAGTAATGTGTCTGCGTAAGTCGAAGTTCTATACAGGTCCTCTCAGGACATGTGTTACTGATGTATGTAAGGATCTTGATTGTGTTCATTCGGTGTATAACAAATTACATTTGACAACGCTTTGATAATGACGTGCACTGGGGCGACTGAAATTGAGTTTCCTGACCTGTGGTACATTAATTCAGGATGAGTTAATGTGTATTTCTCTCAGTCACTTTGGATTAAATGCCAAGGCACGGTTTCCTAACCCGTAGGCCAAGATGTGTGTGAAAATAGGTTAAATTGTTAATTTACATCGCTATTAAGTCAGTATTTGTATTCAAGTAATGATTCGAATCGTTCAATTCATTGAAAACAGAGTTCAAATAACCCTTTTAAAAGTATTTACTCAAACCACTACAGAACATTTCATTCGAGCGACCGCTCGATTGTGGATGGCGGTTTGACTTTCCACAGCTCAGAGGATATTATATTTGACAAACAAAACTCGCAAAGTGGAGCAATACTGTCTTTGCGTTTAATTTTTCTCAAACTTATGTTTTTGATAAGTGCAAAAGAAGCTTAACATCCTGTAAAATCATTTAGATTCGTTGGCATGATGTTTTGTGGATTCATCCAATCTGGCATTTTTGTTTAAGCCTTAATTTGAGTTTTATTCCGTATACTGTCTGACATAAGAGTACAGACTTACTTATTCGGATCTTTGATTTCGTCGTTCAGGGTACCAACGAATTGCCACGAAAATAGCTATGCGACGAAATATATTGTTCTCACAGTTATTGTTTATGCACATGCTATAAACTTTTTTTTCTTTGTTTGCTTTTTTTCAAATATGCATTACCATGTTTGGTTTGGTTTTAAATGATAAATATTTCAGATTTAATAGAAGCGGAACCATTTGTAGTTTGCAGTTTACAACGTCAGAGCCTATATCGCATTCTGCATCGTCATCAGCACAAATAATAACAATAACGCCCAACATTTTTCACCTACGAACATTTATCAAAGACAAACATGAATCAATAAATGTTACATATTTTTCAGTTTAAGCGATCAATAATTGTATGTAAATTAGACTGTATTCGTTTCACTTCGTTGTTCATTTGTATCAGAACTACGGTAATATCTTAAAAAACAACTCTTGAAAGTGCTAGTTTGATTTTTATAACAGTTGTTAAATTTAATCAGAAACACGGTATGTTGATCAAAAATATGTTCGGACTAAATTTTAAATATTTTCATCGGTCAGAACCAGTTGAATATCTGACGGCAAATGTGCCATTTTATAAGGTTCGTGTTCACCTGTATGTCTGAAGGTCTCCAGCGGGTACACGGAAACAAATTTGATTCGCTAATGTCGATGATAACAAATATTGCAAACTATGGCTAATCCGGTTGCTTAATCATGAAATTGACGATGCAGGGTTTATTGGTATATGTATTAAATATTTGCGTCGAATTGTCTTGTAAATCATTTTATACCTTGTTTCTAAGTGACGAAAAAACTCACACGAAATGCAATAACGTCAATGTATGTCATTCTGAAAATAGTTAAACGAATCTAAAAGTGTATGACGAATTTCGGAAAGGAACGAGCCATGGAAATCTATAAAGATTTCAAACTTGAAACGGCATTTAAAGCAACCATTAATAGGTGCTTTTCATGTCTTCCCATTCAACAAGGAGGAGCTTTATTTTCAGTAAAAAAATATTTAGTAGTGTAATGCTTAGTATCGATCTAGCCAGTAAATAATTCTATAATATACTATTGTAATATGATTCAGTATTAAAGTCAATAGTTGAAAATACGCCAAAACAGTGCAACAAAATATCACGGAATCATAACAAAGTGTCGGAGGAACTGATAAACATAATAACTTAGTTCTGAAGAAATACATTTCAAACACCGCACTGGTAATTAGACCGAGATAAGTAAGCGTTATAAGTATACAACAAACGTATTGAACTATCATCATCAGCAGCATCTTCATTAATCCCTTTACCTGTTTGGCCGTTAAGGGAAAATGGGAACGACGGTGCAGTAATCCTCCTCCAGTCAGACCATTGTTTGCTGATGAGAGTTCTTCACCCATGGGAAGGGATTAGGAGAACAGTCTTTCACGGAGAGTCACGCACGGTGACGTATCAATATCAAGCCAGTGTTGTAGTAAGGTTCCGGACATATTCGTTGTTATTGTGATTTGTGTAGGCGATGCGGAACGGTCTTCGGAGACATTTATGATCAATTGCGTATCCTGCGTAGCCCATGAGGTTAATGTTATCAGCGGATCACAAGTTTCCGGTGGGTCTTCCACCGATGAAGCTAGAGATGCGGTGATCATGAAGAGTCTCTTGAATTATCTTCTCAAGTAAAAACTTGAACAGGACGGGAGAGAGCAGACAATCTTCACGGACGCTCACTGATGTTCTGAAGACGTCCGTTGAGAAGTTTCGCACTGCTGGCGTTTCCGTAGTTATTGAATGACTTGCACCAGTTCTTCGTCAATGTTGAATCGTCTCGTAAAATGCCTTGGGCAATTATACCACCCGCGGTCGTAAGCTTTCTCAAGTCAAGTTGTGGAGCAGCTCGCGTTGCATGTGTTTCTACATGATGATTGTTCCACCCTCCGCCCAGCTCTGAATTCAGCCTTTTCTTCGGCCAGCGTTGTCGAATCCCGGATATTGTCCAGCTTAAAGACTACACGCTGCCTACTTGTTTTCTGTCTTTGGTATGGACGGACTTTCGTTGCCCACTTCTGGTCTGGGATCGTTCTGAATGAGAATGGAGTCTGGTTGAAGCGGGTAGGTGTTGAGGTATTTGCCGTTTTCAGTTCACCTGTTTATTTCTGCGGCACTTTTGGTAAGGAAATTCTCGTAGGCGTCTGATAAAACACTGGACTTGGTCTTCGTTAGTGACTTGAGGGTGCTGTAAGCCTTCTTACTGCTGCCTGTGTTCATCTTCTTGTCGATGATTATACATTGTTCTTCAATCGATTCCTCATTGGCCTCTTTCATCTTCCTTCTTACTCCTGTTATTTTCTGGAAATCTTTTTTAGAGGACAGGCTGGTGTATCTTTCGTGCCATAGCTATCTTCTTTTTTCACATAGGTATATGATTTCGGTCGTCACCCATGGCTTGTTCTCCCTTTTCTCTCTTGCAAGCTGTAGGTCATTGTTTTGATGGCATTGTCTCACATGTTAAGAGATGCAAACTTGCCATCTATGTGTGCTTTAAAAGTTGAAGACATTTGAACAGATTTTCATGTTGTATACATGTTACACCGTAATAATTCAAATGTATAAATGTGCACATCTTCATCAATTGTTTTCTCAGTTTAAATCTATCATGTCCAAAAATGCTTGTTGCGTCATCAGTACATTCAAAACTGTTACTGAACTTTATTTAGATGTCGTAATGCAACGAAAATAAATTAACATTAAAAGATTAGAGATGTTTCTGTATAACATACTTATGTTATTTTTATATAAATTGTGCAATTGTCGCTAGAAAAATTAAAATATTTATACATTAAATACACTTACTTAACTGACTATGTTTCAACTAACGAATACACGCTAAGCTAAAACATTATTTGAAATTATCATTTCAAACAATCAAATAACACAATAATTTATTTTGCAGACAGCGTTGTAAGACTCAGAAGCTGCTCATTACAAAGACCGATCGATTGAGGATGATGGTTAGGGTTTCCCAGAAGTCTGGAGATAGTGCACTGGGATAAACAGCAGCTTCAAATGGTGCGAAAATATCCTTGTATCAAATTACCTTCAATAAATAATTGTCAAGATAATAGAGAATTATTTATCATGGGAGACAGATCTTACGCAACACGGCACGTTACAACAGCACTACAAGAATGCAATTTCTAAATATAGATACGCAATTTATAAGGATCACGAAGCAGAAGGTCATTTGCAAATCGGTTTTAAATCGATGCTCAATTAGGCATATCAGATAGTCCACCACTAGGATCATATTATGGTGGTTCGAATAAGACATCTCGTTCGATGTAATAGCGTTGATGTTCTTTTGTTTAATTACAAGTTAAATTTAGTTTTTAGCATTTCGTTATTTGGTTTCGTGAACATGGAAAAAAATAACTTTATAGAATGTCGGCCGTACAAAGACGCATAAACAGCTTATTTGTTAATCATAACATTTGCTCAAGTATCATAATAAATTCCTAACATTATTGTGTTCTAAGTAACTTTTAGACTAATGTTTATTGCGATATCCAGATAAAAAGAATATTGAGTATGACTGATTTTTCATTATAAAGTTAACGTGCGGCTTGTGTGCATCAGTGATAAATAATTGGCCAGTCATCAAAATGACACGGTTTGTGCTGCAATAGCATCTGAAGGTACTTGCTTATTATTAACGATTAAATTCACTCTCAGTTATGAATATCTCAACACAAGAACATACTTATTTCAATTAAATTTTATTAGGATCAATTCGCGAGGTTAATTGAAAGTCTAACAACTGGATTATGAGCCACATACAATGTGCCCTTTTTACTTTTTGTATTCCAATATTAGTAGTACAACCTACCAATGAGCATTTTCCTCATAACATTGTAAATATAATTATACGTTGCGGTAACTTAAAAAGATATTTTGGGCATTTTGCACTGTTGAACTGAGCTGAAAAGAATTAACAGGTCAAAAGAGTTAGTTAAAAAGTGGTTACTGACCAAATTATCTGCAACTCATCTTGCTACCAGTTGTTTATAAACATAGATTTTCATATTCGATATTTTACGTGACTGCATGGTGAGCCCTGTAAGCCGAAATGATCCGTAAAACAAAATTGTGTCTTTGTGTCGTACCAACGAATCTGCACCAAAACTAAATTTAGTATCACATCGTACATGCATGATCAGTTGTCAAACGAAATTACGGTTGATATGCATTATTTTTCTCTTTCCGAGATATTGTTTTAGTATGTTGATGCTGCATTAACAAATATAAGTGTATATGAATTGAAAACACCAAAACTAAACAACGGCTGCGATAGACACCAATAAACTGTTAGATGCCCATAATATCACTTTAAATACAGTGTATACTGTTGTATTGTTATATTCTGCAAAATTTAGTAAGCATTGTTAATTTATTAATGTTACCAGTTTATATTTGGCTGATATACGCAAACCTTGAATGGCTACACGTGTAAATATACTAGGCTTCTTTTGTAGTAAGGAATGGAGGATATCTATACTTAAAAATGTAAAATTCATTAACATTGAAATGTATGCCCAAACTAGAAATTTAAAAACGTAAACATAATAATTGTAGAATCCAATTATTCATGTAATGCTTTATGATGTTAAATAAATCTAAAGTGATTATCTCGTAGGATTATGTGTATGTGTTTTTCACACAAAAATAATGGTGTACAATTGTGATACATGTGTTAAAGATATTAATGTAAACATAATTCTGCTTGCAGTGTACTGGTTATTCAGGGTCAGTTCATTGACACATTTCGGTATAAGTTCGCATGGCATTTTTAAACAGAGTCTAACGTTTTATAAAAAAAAAGTGTTTCATGACACCAATATATAGAAAAATGATATCGAGCCACAATTCTCATCCTTAGATATTACGGTCATGTATTTATTAAGAATCGCAAGAATGATCGGGAAATATCAATGCATGTTTAATGACATTTCAATTGGAAACACGGGCCTTTTTGTTTGGAATATACAAAATTATACAATACGCTCAAATGCAGAAGAGTTTACGTTTCCTGAGAGTAATTGTTCACGATACAAAACCAAATGATAACGAGTTATAATACTCGTTTTTGGATATTAAGATCGTATATTGTATCAGCATTTGTTTAGGATTATACAAGTGAATATAATACGCACATATGATTTGTGTACTTTTTTCACTGCTACTTAACCCGCCGGCCATTTCGGCGTAGTTTTTTTCTATGATGAAATACGTGATTAGGCGGTTTTTTTTTACTCAAGTATGCATGTGTGTATATAGCACATCAGTTGATATTGGATTTAGGAACCTACAAGTTTACAATCGTCTTGTAAAACGGTTGTTCATATCATGCCTTAGGAGTTACACCTTAACAGACACAGGGTGAAAAAGACTTTTAAGTAAATTGTTTTATCATCTTCTTATCTGAAACCGCAAGGTATGAGGTTCACTATTTTGTGTGTAAAACCGTGCAGTCATGTATCTGACATCAAAACCATTGTATGTAGACTTAAATAGCAAAATTAATGTAAAATTCAACTTCTCTTAAACGACAATACATAACGATCAAATAATTTCATTGTAACATGTTTATAGAGGCCCTCGTCCATTTTTTCATTATTCCGCTTGGGTCAAAATTCACCCTGCAAGGAAGAGTGATCACGCACCTATCATATAAAGGTTTGTATGAATTGAAAATATATACATCTATGTTAGGCTAAAACGATCAAACACACATCTTTCTTATATGGTATGTTACTACAGATTGTGGTCCTTTTCAATGATTTTATATAGCAAGTACCTGGGTTCGAAATCGACCACGCTCCATAACATAGTTGAGCTTTCTAGGTTCACCTTGGATCTTTTGTTACTATATTTGTTCACATACGAAAGACAAAATATAATATTGAGTGTTTGTCTAGCTTTGTCCATCGCATGATATCGACGGATTACGTTTGTATCAAAAGAGACAAACGATATGTTCTTTATTGTATCATATCATGAGATTCAACTCGAGATTTTTATAGATTTTTTAACAACCTCATAAACTAGCAACCGTCTAATATTGCAAATACACATGTCATCGTTAAGTATTTGTTTTATGTTAATTTGTAAAACGTTACCCTATGTATTGGTTTGGTATTAAGATTTTTATCATGTATAATTAAATAATAAACAATACGAGTTCAGATATAAACAAAACAGACCGATGGGTCTTACATTTGCATTACAGAAGCGCATTGTGAACAACACTAGACGCGCTTATTATATCTGAATTCAAATTAGATAGAACAACCATTGTTTTGCAAAACTTCTTATTCAAATAATTTTAAATCTTGTGCGCAGGTATCTTCCATTGTATTCGGTAATATCCTCGTGAACGTATAATTCCGTAAGTATTACCAGCGACTAAATTAAACATCCTCCTTGCCGGACTGGTGTTCTCACGGAGGATTGCAAAGGGCGCCTTGAAGTCGTCGCGCACACGCTCAAAGTCGGTGCTAATGGAACGGTTGGGACGGCGAACTTACGACGATTACCTTGCCAGAACACCATATGATCGCCTGGAGGACGCCATACATGCAGCGACAACAAGATAGGAACGTCAGTAACTTTAAAAGAATGTTGTACACTCGTTCTCGAGAGGATTTCACACAGTTTGTCATAAACTTACTTTCTTACGTATTCTTGCTCCACTAGTATATTGAACAAACGTGTTTTTGCTGGGAAACTGACTCGATCAATTTATTCTACTGTTTACTGATCAGTATAAATGGCTTGTTGTCAGAGACATTCTGATACACGGCACGAGAACCGAATACCTTACTGCGATAAGACAGTATATTCATGAGCTATTAATGTACCACAGGAGTGCATACATTTATTTTTATTTTACAAGCTTCAAAATGAATGCCACTACCCATTTGACAGAGAATTTAAAAAAAAACACTTCTGAATGTTAGTAATTTACATTTATTTACACGTTTTTGTTTAAAAAAAGTAAACTCTGTGTTCGAAAACTATGATTGTGTTTGTTTTAAAGTATTAAACATAATAGAAATGCGTTTAAAACATTAAAGTGAAATTATGGGCATTTTTCACTGTTGAATTAAACTTAAAAGAATTAACAGCTCAAACGAGTTAGTTTAAATGAGGTAACTGACCAATTATCTGCAACTCATATTGCTTCTAGTTGTTCATAAAAAAACATATATTAAATTCTATATTTTACATGACTGTCCCAGTGCTCTAAGCCGAGCGGAACTGTATTTTTATTAGGATCGGAGTTAGCGCTCGTATGAATTGTCCCGTAATCGTTCATAGTTTATGGACGACACATAGTTACTAGCAATGTTCATTACTCTTAAATTAACGGTGTGTAGCCTATCATTCGATATATCGTCATGCGCGAATTGCCAAGATGACGAGATTTGCATTAACTACCATTTTCTCGCGTCACGCATGGGACATGGGACAAGTCGGTCCCTCTCTTTTATGTTGGTTTCTCTGCATAATGTAGGATAAAATATTCAACAACACCATGTATCAGTTTCTAGTCCAATTTAATGTCTGACTTAACTAATATTTCGGTTATACAAATACGTTGTCATTTCTACATGATTGTGTCTTTTTCGAACTATCCACCTCTAGGTCTAAACGCTAACTGCACTATTCCCCTCTAACATTTGCCCCATGAAACTCTGTTATGAATCCCATTGGTCAGTGTTCTATGCGTGTTTATTTCTGATTGGCTGAATTACAACCTAGGACTGGACAAGTCACTATTCAAGTATGCACCCGCTAATCAGCATTGTGATACCAATAAATAATGCAAATACAGCCCAAGGCATGTGTTAACAGCATCGTAACCCCTTTGTTGTTAAACATACACCAGATCCAAATATTTAATCTTTTTGATATACTTGTCAATATTTCGTACATAAAGAAAACCCAAATATTTCACCCAATTTCTCATCATTATTTGACAGAATATATATCGTTGCAGAAAAACGAACCATTTCTGTCGTCAGTTTTCAAACGAAAGTACGGTTGATATTCAAATGCATTATTTTTCTCTTTCCGGTATATTGTTTTAGAATGTTGATGTTGCATTAACAACATAAAGCGTATATGTAGTGAAAAAACACTTTGTAACGTGTGTATCACAACCAGTAGAGCGTATATGGTTTCGAATGAATCTTTCCGAGCCAGAATGCAATGTTCGCACTTGAAACTCTGGAAAATTTCATAGCCAATGCATGTACTATTGCTGGAAACTGTATCAAATTTAGATTTAAGTGTGTCAGGATATTGTATCTGCGAGCGTTAATGATCTCTGTGGTTTAATATAGGAATTTAGACATGTCTGCAAATCCTGTTTAAATTCCGTTTTGACATCATTTTTATTATCATGATCAGCAACATCGGAATATAATTGTATAGAAACAAAGCAAAATGTTCGATGGAAAAATAATACAACTCCTTGAAAACCATTATCTATTTACTTATAACATGTTGTCCTATTATTGCAAATTATTGTTTGCTAATAAGGCAGTATATGTAAGCTATATGACAAAAACATGCTGACGATTTTTTTCTAGCTATTAGCTTTATAACCAAAACAAAATGCAATAATAATATTTATGACAATTGTATTCTAGCAATTATGAGCGCCCTAATAATGATGTAAATTGCATTCACTCAATCATTGACTTGGCATAAAGAAAAGGGAATTATTGGTGCGTATGTTATTTTCCTACATATAACTAGGTTTAATTATCAGGATGATCAGGAAAGTCAAATGGTATGATCGGCAAAGGTATCGAACTTAATCTACAGCGGTCAGACTCAACGCGTAAGGTATTGATTCGCATATTGCATGTACAATACGTGTACACTTAATTGGATAAAATGTTATCGGCTGAGGGCAAACGCAACTCACTTATTGATATATAGACCATACTTGTTTTCTTCAATTTCGATAAAAAAATTATAATCTTTACATGGACGAGGAATATTAATATGTATTTTCAAGTGATTCTTTCAAGATAATTATCGTAATTTTTATTGAAAGTCAATAGAACGTTAAAGGGACCTTTTCATAGATTTTGGCATGTATTGATGTTTGTCATTTAATGCTTAATATTTATAAATGTAAACATTGGATAAAACAAATCTCAAGTAAAAAAAGGAATAAAATTAAAGAAAAAAAATTAACACACAACTAAGCTCGAACCACTGACCCCTGCAGTAAGTCTTTCGCCTAGAAACAAACATAGTGTTAACAGAATGGGGCATAGCTTGACTATGAATAAAAACATGTTCAGAAAACGATGCGTACATGCAAACAAACCATACTTTGTTTCATGCAACGAGAATTCGCATTTAGAAAATTAGGTGCAAACCAAGAAATTAGTATGCGATATATGCTGTGTAATGATGTGATAAGATGTGTATCGATTTAAAATTAGTAATGACACGTAGATATTAATTTAAACTTGTAGAGCTCCAATTGTGTTTGCACCATGTATTAGATATGTAGCCTTTAGTAAACATACAGAGATACATACACGGTAGAATTATACACCTCAAACGTATTTGCTTAATATAACACCTCTTTCAGCTATATAAAAAGTGTTTGTAGTTGTTGTGAAAGTGGACATAATACACTCAGAAATATTGTTAACCGCAGTATTGATAATAAACGGTCCAATTGCGAAAGAGAAAACTAATATTTTTAACAATATCTGAAGATATATGAGTTGGATGAACGTGTTCCTGATCATTACTGTCTAAATATTCTCTATACACAACGATTTAAATAAGATAATCAAATAATAAATATATATGTTAGTTATTTCTTATTTTTTACCTTCAATGTAGTCATTGACTTGTGAATCGTTTTCTACCATGTTTTGCAGATTCGACTTTTCGTTTAGATGATCAATATATGACAACGAACCGACAATTATTGTATGTCCATTTCATAGAATAACTACGATCACTTAATTTATAATGCATACTAGTATAATGGTGCATTCTTTTCTGCTTCTTCACAAGGATTTGCAATATTACGAAATAACGGTGTTGAATATACATGTATTCTAGATAAATTCGGGAAGTTGATTAAAAGCGGGACATTCTATACCAGCGTATAAACAGAACGATCTCTTGGCTTAAGGGCAAGATATGTTAGAACCTTTCCAGCATTTTATCTCAAATAAAAAGATAGGGAATGTCCGTTTTTTAATATTAATAACATCTCTTCAGCAATATGGCTCTTATTTCGAGCATGACGAATATATTACAAACTTTTCGTCAGCAACACCTCTCACAGTATCGTTAATATATCATTTAAAGTTATACACTTCTATAAATATAATGCCATATACCACTAGTTTAAAGATGGTTCGGATAATATAATGTATTTAAATAAAAGCAGAATATAATTTATTTGTTATAAAAGAAGTATTCAACAATAAACATAATTAACTTGTTTAGACCTGTGTGTAGGGTTATAAAAACACTTGTCGTTGTCTCACGGGCCGTTGTTCTGAAACATTTAGCTAAATATTTATTTAATATGTTCAGTTTGTGAACACAATCTTTGAGACAAACTATCACATTCAAAATAGGTAGAGGGAACATGCTCTAAGCTTATTTAAATACTTTTTAATAAGACGGATGATTAAATTTATCAACACAAAATGAGTGGTGCTTTCATTTTCAAGGCATTAACTGCCTTTTATGTTAGTTTTCTTTTGTTTTACCGGTAATTTGAGACGTGAACATTATTGTATTTACAATGTTTCATTTATAATAGGAATACTTAAGTCCATAACACAGAAAGACAAATATTGCCTATATTGCGATTACTGTTTGGGGTTTTCAGTTTTTTTCCCTTATCGATGCTAGCATCAATAGCTCGCTTTTGAGTTACCCATTTCGAGCTCAAAGAAAAGACAATATTTTTAACTTGAATTTTTTCGACTCAATATCTTATTATTAATTAGCGTTTGTAATGAGCATGGTCTAACAACTTCGGCCATAACAATAACAATTAATCATCAAGGGGGAATATAAAAACTTTTTATAATACAATGGATTGGTTTTAACAAATGAAATCCGTTTCCCCTGATTTCGTGTTCTTACACAAATTTTTCTGTGAAATCTGATACTTAACGTGCCTAATAAGCAATGTTATTTATTTTCTAAATTTCTCGATGCTATAATGGCCTGTCTCTTAAGAAGCACACAACATGTCATTTGCACAGGATTGTGTCAATAATGTCATTTTTGTAATCAGAAGATAATGCCTTTGTATTTTAAGGACATTTCCATTTTGTTAAAAGGATTGTCTTGTTTATTCACACATCTGTTTTCTCATTGAATTGTTGAGACTTAAACACAATGATGGAAGTTTGAGGTTTAATAATATGCGGTTATATGTAAATTAAGTTCGATATGTTTTTGCGCACAATTCAGGAAACACATAACCAAATAATATTTAAGCTTAAACTTTCATCATTGTCTTTAAGTCTCAACAATTTACATAAAAGCAGACATTTACCTACTTTGAAAACAACATGACCTCTTACAAGGGGAATTGATGTTATATGTTTTTTGTGACTTTTAAAAAAGGACACTTATACATCCAAATTAAATCTAATTAAAAATAATTAGTATTTATTGGGGAAAATATAAATAATACCTTAACACATTCGATAGTGGCTGCTTTAAGAACCTCCATTTAATAAACTTATATTGTTGCATTTCGCTTTGAGAAAGATGTGATTCTGTTTCAAATATTGAAATGTCAAGTAGGCATCAAGCCGTTTGGCGTGAGAAACACATGGAGATACATGGTAAAACTGCTTATTTACATGATACATTTTTTGAGCATTCCTAGTGCCTTTTAAATGAGGTCGTTTTCTATGTTTTTGTATGTCACTATATAATTAAGAATGTGTAATATGTCCCCTCCTAAATCTCAAAGGAGTTTTCATGTACTAACTTGAAACGGGTTTCTTAGTTTTGCAGCAATCTCAATACATTATAGTATCACTAACGTTTCATTTAGATTTTAGTCGAATATCTATCTTTTAAAGGATGTTCATATATTACGTTTATCGCATAGTCATAAATACAACTATACAACGTTTTACCTATCAGAAATGCTTTGAACACTCGCACAGTGAAAAGCGATAATTTAATACGTCATAGGACTGATCGATGCATTTTAGTTAAAGCTCAAGTTGATCCCCTATTTCTAAAAAAGTTGTGGATGAAGCAAGTTTTTTTGTAATTGGTTCATTTTTAAACTAAAAAAAAAACAGAACTAAACTAACAGCGCTGCACTGCATGAATTATTCTTCAGAAAATAACAATGTTCACATTCTGGAATACTGCAATATCATTCTATGAAAAAACGTGCGTATTAATATCTCTGCAAATTTGGACACTTCATCTAATCAGGGTGTTTTTTTTCAAATACTATTGACCCATTTTGGGTACCATTGGCGTTTTCGATCAGATAACTCTACTTATATTTTATTTTATTTGCAAAACATCTATTTTGGTTCCGCATATTATTTACAAACGGATACGTGAGATTTTACATATCTTGCAAATTCCAAAGTAGTCTATTCTTTAAAAAAAAATCCAGAAAGCATCAATTTTGTCGCGTGCGGTAAATTCAACACCAACTTTATTATAAAATAAGCAGTTCTTCAGTAAGTATAGAATACTATTTTTACCATAAAATGCAATCCTTAGGGGCGCAACAAAAATAAAAGGCTGTATAGTTCTCTACGAAATGACAGCATAGTTCTTTCTGAAGTATTTGTACATAACTCGAAACGAGAGAAAACAATTACGCTGAAGCGCATGCCAAAGACGTTAACCTCGTCTTTGCGAATCATTCACAAATATATAAGCGACTATATTTTGCTATTTTACATTTTCAGGTATGTGTGGGTTAGATGTCTTCTTGTATGTTTAAATCTCAAACTAGAAACCAGTGTTCTATGACTGAAAGAAATTGTACAATAGACAACATATATAGTTTAAGTGCACATAGGTTAATATTCTTGTACTTCCAATGAGGTCAATTCAACATCCAACATTAAAGTATTTTTTTCCAGAAAGGAAGTGTTCGCGTTATCTTGACATGTTTCTGCAGTTGTTTTCGATGTTGCGAGAATATTAAAATACGGGCATAAAAAGCGATTTTGATATTAAAGCATTTCTCTATGCAAGTTTATTTTATTTACTTCATTTTTATGACAAATCGGGTGCGCAATTCATAATTGAAAACCTCTATATTTAATTGTATAGGACACGCCAAATGAGCAAGCGGTAATTGTTATTGTGTTAAAATATTTTGACATGAACATTTACTTTAAAATCGTAGAGTTCTCGCAAAAGTGTTTCCAATTATAGAAAAGACATAGTGAAAATGATGAGGGCTTGGTGCGAACTTCGTGAAAAACGCATTAACGGTTTAATTTCCCGTCGCAATAAAACGATGATGTTCTAAATAGCGTATGTACAGTATAATCATACAATAATTTCTTTCCCGTAAGCAAATCAACAACAAAAACAAAAATATACATTAAATAAATTAACACTTCAATCGACAAACAAAATGGCAATTTAATTTAAAATTAAAAAGCTATAAGTAAAACAATTATTACATTTTACGTGTATCACTAGAAAGTAAAACAGTAAACGATTGCAACTAAATACACATGGCAGTGTTTCTTGTTATTCCTTTCCATATGATTACCAGGATATTGACGGCTTACACAGTGTTAGATTATAATCATTCTCTACAAACAATGTCAGCATGATGTAAACAATATATATGATAAACTTTATATTCGCTAAAATATGTCAGCAAATAAATTTAATAAATTCATTTTGCAGATAAAACTACGATATCAATTAAATATTGAACAATTGTATTATTTTATATTGAAATGTGCATGGTTATGCAAAACAATGCAGTTCATATCGGCAAAATGTGTTCAAAAACAAAAATTTCTTAACGCGGTTTACACATGCTAATATGTGTTTTTGATGACATGAATATGGACCGTATTTATCAATGTTTATCAAAGATAATAACATCAAGGTTTATTTGAGGTGTTTGACTTATATAAATTGAGAAAAACGAAAGTAAGTATAGAAAAACAAGCGTGCTATTTGCGAAACAAAATACACACAATATAAAAGATTTGCAAGGAACTATAGCCTGATCAATGTAAATATTTTAAGTTTCCTCCTGATGAATAACCAAGTGGTAACATATATCAACATGTATATAGGTTACAGAATATAAGTATATAAGTAATATAATAACGGGACATGTAGTTCACTATTGTCAGAAAATGGCAAAATATATCTTAATACAACAGATGTACGGTTGATCAATATATGTCAACCTTGGATATGTTTTCATTCATTTTAAATTTTAGTAAAATGTCGAGTTTTGCAAAAGCGACAAAATCAGACCAAGTGTTTTACCCATGCAATACTGTGATAGTGTGACTAAATTCTTTTTCAAAATCAAAGCTTTACTTTAGACTTTAACCTCTTACACCCATATTTAACATGATTTAAGTTTTTTACGAACGTTTGAACTGCAGTATTCAGAATGTAAAACATTAATTTATGTGTCCGCAATTTTAATACACTCTTTCTATCATGTACTATGGACCTATGGACGGCTCGAACATTTATATCAACCGTTTAATTTGGATGTTCGTATTGCAAACAGGAGCAATACTAAACGACGCCAGAGCATTCTGCAATATACACAATACGTGAATCAAATGTAATTGCGCGCGTAAGCAGCGGGGTACAACTTTCAATTAAGGTTCTGCTTTTTCAAAGACCAGATGTTTTCAGAGCAGAATATTAACAGTCGTAATCGCAATTTTCATGCAAACAACAGCACATTTATATGTGTTCGAGCGAGAAGATTATGTTTGAATTAATGTGTTGTTTTATTCTCGGTAGGTTATTAAGAATTTGATTACAATGTATCCTACGGAATGCGTTATTTCTTAGGAACAAGACGTATTACGATTAAAATATGTATCATAGTATATATGCTAACATTATTGTCATTATAAACCTGATGGTATAATATGTTAGTTTAGTTAAATATGCGTTTGAGTAGAATCGAATCATGCATAAGTAAAAAATACTAGGTGAAGTTGTAAATGTTATTTCCCTATTAGGCAAAGAACTTCCAATGCCAAATTGTTTTATTTAGTTCGCTTGTATACCTGCTTAGCAACGTCAATCACTGTGTTCGAGTTTTAGTAATTGTGAAATTGCAAACAATTGATAATTAGTGTCAATTTGCATAATTTTACTAAAGTCTTTTTTACAAAGCATTCATTATCAAGCTTATCGGATTCTTTCTATTTTCGAAAGAAACATTTTTGTCTTAATTGAAGAGTAAGCATCTAGCGAAGACGTCTGAATATACGGGATTGTTTCAAATGTGTTGAGATGAAAAGTTCAATACAAATCAGGAAAGGGAATCAGGAAAGCTATAAACAGTTTATTTCAGAAAGCAGCTCAGTACCCCATTCGTTAACCAAGATTCGATTCATTCATCCGGTTATAGTTATTCGGATTACAAAGTGTAACCGTCCTTTACCATTTGTCTATGTCATGTACGTTCGGTTACAGTAGCCAACTTATCAAATTGATCCCTGATCTTTTGGCGACATCCACTTGTTGTTCTACGCGAATTTATTAACAAGAATAATTACAAGAAAAGCCAGCGTTGTCAGTTCATATTTATTATAATGTTTTAATATGATACCTTACGTAAACACATTTTATATTCTATATTTGAACAATAGAAAACATATGAGAGGAACAATAAATGGATTTAAATGGCCAAATGGCGGAATATAATTTACACCAGACTAGCACTAGAGTAAATAAACCTCAGCTACAGACTAGCACTATAACTGAGGCATGTCGTGGAGGCGACCGGAAGTACTGCCCTAAAGATAGCCCAACCCCAGTTGCACTATTGATATTTCGCAAGAGCTCCGCAACGTGCTCATATCTATTTATGCTATTCCTATTTCAACGAACACCGGCTGGTTCGGAAATAGATAAAATAAATTATCGGTACGCCGTACCGTGCAACATATTGTACATGCGCAATCGCTAAGGCCACCGCTACTGGCCAAATTAATTCTTGGTACGCCGTACCGTAGAATGTCCAGTGCAACATATATTAAAATATTCGCAATGCCACAATAATTTCCAAAGCCACAAAGAGCTATTCCAGGTACAAGCGAGTACTAGAACACCCATATTATCCCGAAAATAATTTTGAAAGCATTCCTGCCATCCTCACACATACGATCACTACGTTATAGGTGACAACAAAATGCTATGTTTACCTCCCCCGGACGTATGTACAGCAATATATAGTTACCTATTTATAATTTTAATGGTTCCGATCACCTCCAAGGCATAGAATTTCCGCCTTAATGACATATTTGAATGACGTACCGAACATATAAAATGAGTTAATAACGACATATGTTATTGTGTCAGATTGTCATAAACCTCAATAATTAACTGTCTTGATAAAAACAATATGTCACACAATTATGCAGCAATAAAATTACCTAATTATACACATTCATTTCAAAAAGGCACACGTCACAGCACTATTACATGGCACATTTAAGTAACAGAAATACTCAAACACATTGGGTGACACTTTGTTTCCAATAATGTCTAATATATAACAATCAAGTATAATCGTAAAATAAAATGACATTACAACTTTGATCTGTAAATTCTGTAACACAGTACAACTATGTTTTGTATACCTCTCTTCTATTCTTTATCCTTTAATGGTGAGTTCAAGGCCAGGGTAAAACCCAGAGATAAAACTTCATCAGAAATTATCAGATGCCCAATGTAAAATTACTCTGGAAAACTGTACCCGAAAACAACCAATATTAACATGTAACTGTGGACATTATGTAACTCAACAAACATAACGGGTCATTTCAGCCAACTTATTAATGCGATTCGAATTTAAAGAAGTAAAAGTTTACTGGTCGAAGTATAGCGTAGGACTGACCAAACAATGAAAACCTCGTGCACATTCCCGCCTATGTCCGCCTGAGTGTCCATCACTCACGTGACAATCATACTTATGAACGAACCGAAACTATACCTGCTGTGTTCAATGCGCTATTTTTTTACCTACGTTCTGTGCTAAACTCCGTAACGTTGAGAACTGAAAATTCGATTCACTGATGTCGCGTCTCAGCGACATACTGGATATAATACTAGTTCTGGACGATGGCGATGTATCCATGCAATGGCCGCTATCCACGGTTTTAGGCCCGACGATTCAACAGACGTCTTACCGACGACGAGTCGTGTACAGTTTGTGAATGTAACCCGAACGTTTTTCGTGGTCGCCCGCGACATATCAACAGCCTTTCTATTAATACACATTCATGTCGCTGCAAGAAGGCACACGTCACAGCACTTTTACTAGACAGGTTAAGTAGCAGAAACACTCAAACACATTGGGTGACTCTTTGTTACCCATAATTTCCATTCAATGATGTCGCGTCTCAGCAACATCCTGGATATTGACATAGCTCTGGACGATAGCGATGTATCCATGCCATGGCGCCGCCGCTATCCACGATTTGAGGCCCGACGATTAAACCGACGTCATAACGATGAGTGGTATACAGTTGGTGAATGTAACCCGAACGTGTTCCGTGGTCGCCCGCGACAGATTGGCAGCCATTCTGTAATAAATATCTCGGCAGTACATTTGAACATTACAAAAAGGTTTAACATAATTAACAACAATCTCTTTGGGCGGGTGGTTGGGGTTTCTCAGTCGAAGCTATTTCGCAAAAAGAACGAGATACGTGGAGCACGAGCATATATACCGTATTAGTGACGTCAGACAGTCACTACTTAAATCGATTTCACGCATGGTTTATTATCGTCTGCTTGTATCGTATGATTTATACGAGATTTAAACCTTTTTTTACCGGAGACATGTATTCGCTACTTCAAATAAAAGAAATTAATTTTTAAAGAAAATAATTTTTAATACATAAAATACGAAATACTAATTTAAATTTAAGGTTGGTCGTTGCAATGAAACCTTTGTAAAATTTTCATCGCACATGTTCTGTCTGTAAATGGAGAAAATTAATGTTCATCTTCTTTTAAAACAAGTTTTAATTTACTACAAAAGCGTTATTTAAAAAAAATTCGTGCATTAGAATCCATTAAATTTCGTTTTCTTTGTTTGAAAAAAACAATCTCTAAATATAACTTTTCACAGTCTAACCATATTTAATTGTATGCCTTTGTAAAAATTGCAATGACGTAAGACGGTAAGTTGAGACTTCTTTCAGTGCCATGCACAGAGAGATCCATAAAATGTAATCGTCATGCACGAGCTTCATAAACTTTATGAATTTACTTTGCAGTATACTCAAATTAATGAAATTTAATATAACGTATTCCCCGGATGTTAGATACAATATTGCACATGTTTAGTTTGTATTTGTTGTGTTTCATACGGGTTTGTATGTTGTTCTTTTTTAAATAAAGACACGGGCGTTTTATATAAATCTCACACTAACTGTTATACATTGAATAACGAAACTCGCAATTGCTTAGATACCCTGTGTAATATGCATTCTTTATTTTATTTCTGAACTAATGTCTCAAAATTTACCAAACATTCAAGACAAAATTCAAAGGATAATAAATTGCAATGTTCACGAAAAGTACAATCACTTTGCAAACGTGAAATACAACTTATGCCATCAAATAATCACGCAGAGCAAACACAGCAGGAAGGCAAATAATGTCATTCTTGAAAAATGAGTTAAAGTGTGGCTACTTAATGTGAGTCAGCAAACACAGACGACCTATACGAATCGCAGAAGGTCGTTATTGGTATTAATGTTGTCATTGCCCAGAAGACTCGAAGGAATGTAAGAAACGCAAAGGTATTGTATTGTAAAATGTGTAGCCCACTGACGATAAAACAACGTACATATAATGAAGTTGTTGAATACATTTTAGCCATGTACTCTTCAACCTTGATGATTCGTAAAATGAAATATGTTTATTATTTATTAGATCTGTCGCGTAATTGTACCTATATGTAATATTGCAAGACAGTCTGATGCTACAAAGTGAACATAGCATATGTTTATTAAATACCGGGTGTAAACACTGAAATGTTACACAATGTTTACTTAAATATCTTTATTCTTAAGTACAAACCAATAGCTATAATGAGAATGTAAACTAATGATGTCAAAAGTCGTTAACCGATGACGTTACCGCTTTTAAAAGTGATTGCAAAAACATAGATGCTTGAAGGTAACCGTTAATAACAACGTCATCAAACTTGCAGAAATTAACGGTACGTGCGTATTGCAACAGGAGATTGCGCGTAAATCGGTAAAAATTGACTTTAAACAGCACTTTGAAATGGTTTTAACTGTTCTTAAAGCTGCTAAATAGCCTTATCTGTAGTTACCACTATATTGCTATTGTGTGGAAGATCATTAAAATAACATTTAAATGTACACTATAATTAGTAATGAACCAATCTAAGATTATTTCGGATGACTTATAAATTGAATTAAAAAAGCATTTATTTTTAGAAAACTATTCAATTTATAATTAAGACAGTCCTCGTTTATGTTTAAAAATATACTTTTCTCCATTATAAGCGTTCGCAATCATCATGTTCGTTGTATTTCAGCTCTTACACAATAAGTTAATTTCTTTGAGGATCAAAACCTAGCGTGCATCGGTATGAACTGAATATCATCGGTTTCTAATAGATAATTATTAAAATATGTGTATGTCAAATATTTAGTATTATGTGCTAGTCAAGGTCAAGTATTTATTTTCTCGATGCGACAAAATGTTTCCAAAAAAGCAAAGGGCACTTGATTCTTGATATTGTCCGTATGATATCAAAGATAAGTACATGTATAATGGTCACACTGTTAGTACTGTAGGAACGGAGGTTTTCGATGCACGATTGCAAGTTGTGTTTTTCTTTCTATTATGATGATGGTGTTTGACGTCGTTTTGGGAATAAGAAAGGTTTGTTCCAAAGAAAAGTGTTGTGCCCACGGGGTCTAAAACAAAGATGGTCGTAAAGATGGCTAGCAAAAAATCTAGGAAATACCGTTTTTTCGCAAATGTCACAAACAACATGTATATTCAATGATTTGGTAACATTTTTTATATCAGCATTTAAAAACATATTATTCTTATTAAAGATATAAGGTTTTTGATGAAATGTTAAACATGTTAAGAAAAAAATGACTATATCAATGAAAAATAGGTACAATAAATGTGGTGTTTTGCTTAGGACACGTTTCAATCTGTACCTTAATAAAAGTTTAGATACAATTATCACCCTAACTACATGTTTACATACATATGGGGCTAAAGAATATATATGTATAATATTTCATTTGAATATTATCAATAATTGTGATAAATAAGACAGGAAAGTATGATGGGTTAAATGACACATATAAAGGAATTATTGCCTTATGTGCATATTGATATATTTTTAGATCCTTTTTACTTGTTATGTATTTTGATTCTTATGTTATTTAAAAGTGCTGCACATTCTTTTAAAATATCAAATACATTGTAGAAATAGAACATTGAATAATAGAAAAAATAAAGATAACGTATCATTTCTCAACAAAGGTTTAAACATCTCTCATATTTAGCTCTAGTAGCATCAGGGACCTATGCTGCAAGATTTTAGGGTTGTATATTAAAATGCCGTTGATAATCTACAATTTCAAGGGTAAACGACCATTTTTGATTCCACGACACTTAAAGATCACTTGGTGTCTAAAGCCAAGATAGCTGCCAAACATGCTTCCTCTAAACCTATTAAATACAAATTGCATAATCAACATTTAATTTTGACATTTTGGTTAGCTTTCAAAATTTAAGCAATTTACTAAATATTATTTTTAAAAACAATAAAATTGTATTAATAAAATATAAAACATGTTATGAAATGTGATTACATACACGTAAAATTGGTCAAACAATGGTTGTTTCTTCCTAGGACATATTTCAATTTTTACCTATTTGGATGGTATAAACATGTAAATGACAGATATACACCACACAGAGACTTAAGAATATAATAATATGTTATTTTGCGTGAATATCATCTATTATTGTGCTAAAATAAAAAAGAAACGTGGGTGAGACGACAAGAAAAATATGCATTAATCGCATGTTTATATATTATTAGATAATTGAGCCTTTTTCAAGTCGATTTGTTCACGGATATACAGATTTGTACTGATAAGTCCAGGTGCAGTGCATCTAATTAGAATATACATTCCACTAACTCAGTACAGTATTATTAATACAAATAGGACAAAATGATCATATTATTAGTTACACTGTTAGTAACTGATGGTGTATGGGATATTCAACCCTCATACCATACGAGAGTGAAATGTGTAACAATTCTTACTCAACCGACTACTCGACTACTCGGAGTGCATGGACATTAATCGGGATGTATGGAAAATACACCATGGGCAGGTGAACGCTATAAGCCAATCGGGTTGGGTCATTTTTGTAGTAAGTGACATATATTTGTATCACCTTAATTTCCGAAATGGTGATTGATAACAATTAACACAAAACGTTTTAACGACTACTTATGTTATGTTACACTGACGTGTAAGGTTGATAAACACCAACTTCGGAATCGCCTTCAATTATAGTATAACCATTAATAGAGTACTAATGTACACACGTTCGTGTGTTTTTGAGTAATTGGACGGTCAATAAATTGCATAAGTTAAGCCGTTTCATGTATTATATTCTTTTATTCTGATGGCGTATTCATAAATTAATGAAAAAATAAGTGTGTTCGTATTGCAACATTTTCTTTGACGATGCATGGCATAATAATCTTAAAATGTTCGTTAAACAATTCTTTACATTTAAATTGACTTAGTCATCATGTATCCTATATATTATACAAAAACTAACATAACTTACAGGAGGCTACATTATTGGTAAGTTCGTCTCTTAAATGGTATAAAAAGTAGTGCCGTTCATAAAATTGTAGATCTGTGTAAGTTGAGCATAAATATGTCCAGCGAATATTCCATACATGTTTCAAGTCTTGTGCATGGTAAACAGGTAAAACTTTAAAAAAACAAATGTCTTGTCCCACATGATTGTATGTGAGAGGGGATTTACATATATATTTGAATTATTTTATTGGTGTGATAATAGGTCTTTTCCACGAAATGGTATTCTTAAAATATGCAAAATATTATTGGTGACAACAAAATGTAAAATAAACCCATGAGAATGCACGTACTGCTTTTTCTTTATAGCTAATAACTGCATTTATGAATTATGTGATTTGACGTTAAGATCTCGCGAGACAGACGGCCGAGATATTTGAATAATCGGATTTCATGTGTGTTCCTCTTTGTATTAACCAACATGTCTGTTCGATCAATTTCATATTCAATGTTCTATAAGACAAATACATTGCTATCCCGAACGAACAATAAACTTCTGTAGCTAAATAGTTACATAGTAGATACATAATTATTTTGTATTTTAAAAATGTGTATTATAATTTATCAATTACTATATTAAAGTGATATTATGGGCATTTTTCACAGATGAATTGAGCTGAAAAGAAGTTACAGGTCAAAAGAGTTAGTTAAAATGTGCTTACTGACCAATTATCTGCAACTGATCTTGCTACCAGTTGTTTATAAAAAATATATTTTATATTCGATATCTTACGTGACCCACCCAGTCCTGTAAGCCGAAATGATCCGGAAACAAAATTGTGTCTTTGTGTCGTATGAACGAATCTGCTCTTAAACTTTCGTTAGTATCACATCGTACATGCATAATCAGTTGTCAAACGAAAGTACGGTTGATAATCACATGCATTATTTTTCTCTTTCCGGGATATTGTTTTAGTATGTTGACGCTGGATTAACAAATATAAGTGTATATGAAGTGAAAACACCAAAAATAAAGAACGGTTGCGATTGACACATATGAACTGTTAGATGCGCATAATATCACTTTAAGCAATACAAGAGTAAAAACAGTCTTAAACAGTAGTCGTCTGTTAAAATTACCTATTTGTGTTTGAATTTGTTTTATTTCAATTAAATTAACTTAAAGTGTTGACAGTTAAATAACACACATAATTTAAAACTGGTACCAATACCTTCTAACACAACTATATCAAACGCGTTTATTGTTCTTATATAATCAGTTATAAATCAATCATTAAAAACATTATCATGTAGATTTCAATAATCATCGCTCGCAAAGCGCCAGTAATCCCATTGGTACCAGTTAACTTTATTTACAAGCCATTAGGCTTATTTTCATTGCAGACACTGGCACTTGAACACATTATATTGCATGGGCTCGGAAAAAAATAGTAAACAATCACCATCTTGAACATCGTAGTCGTGACATTTAGCAGCAAAAGGGTATACCAATGATGTAAATTCTTCGCATTCTTGATTTAACCAACTCACGCTATATCGGCGTAAGAAATGCACATTTAATGGACATTTTGGCAACCGAGACACCATATAGAGCCGTTTAAAGTTATTGCGTTCTCTTCAGAAATTACGAGAGGGTGCGTCCAAGTACAAAGAAACATGGCACTTTGAGTGTTATGATAGTGTTCATGCAAATAAAATATGTATTCCCACTATGATATTAAACAAATATACAACCTTTTTCAGCAAATAATGAACACATGAAAAACAAAAACGAGTTCATAAATGTATTTTTCAATTGCACGTGTTACATATCGAAAAATATCTACGATAACAAGTTTCTAGGAATACATACATGTCGACCGAAATAAACACGCAAAATGATATTGCATCCGCATATTACACGTGGATGTTTTGTGACAGACATTTGCATAGAGTTAGATACAGGCGAGACGTGAAATAAGTTGCGTTAGACAAATGAGTTTTACCAAAATGCAGCGTTTTATCAAACAACGTCATTAAGGTATTTTTTATGAAAAAATAATACGCCACTGTTTAAATGTTATCAGATCAAATAACGGATGTGCTGTTTTCTACTTATTGTGTCAGTGTAAACTTCAAATGTTAAAGTAAACTATATACATATTCCAATCCAAAGACAAATATTGTACAAACGATTTGTGAATGAGGTGTATGGTGTAAATAACGTAAACTTTAAAACGCATAGATGAAAACCATTTTTTGAGAGATTGATTGCATGTACACATCTGCTTTCAGTATGTTTATTATGAAACTACCACAGTAACACAGACGTAAATCTCATTATATCGCCCTTTGCATTTCTACGAAATAACTAAGTATGCAGACGAAAAACATTCGTGCCGGACTTAAATATATTATTCAATGAATACCTTTTTATTAATACTTTATAATTATAATTGACGATACTTTGTTCAGGAGTCATGCACGGTCAAAAAAGAACGAATTATCAATGCAATAATGTGCAATAAAAAGTCTAACGAATGATTTTAAACTTTCGGATTGAATTTAGCATGTTGTTATGCAGAGTTTATAGCAAAGCCAGTAGCTGGTTTCTATAGCGTAACACAATGATATTGTTAGCCGTATATTGTAATTACAATGTTTGTAGCAATGTTCGTACACATACACCATATATGTGAAAGGCTTTGAAACGGCCGATAACATTTTTTTATCGTGAACAAACTTGTTTTGTTAGTTTTTTTAAACCACAGGTACGATTCGTTGAAATAAAAATACAACATTTGAATCGTCTTTACTTTACCCGAGGGTATTGCTCTATTTCAAACATAGTTCAAAATGAATTCATTCCAACGAAAATGTGTATGGTGTCTAGGTCGAAAAATCCGTTCCTGCCCGAGTGCGCAGCACTCGGGCAGGAACGGATTTTGAGAGCGCCCGCAGATGATCATGTCCGAGAAAATGTGTATTTTCGATATTATTGCATAAACAAATCACACATACGAAAATAATTTTAAATAACATTGAAAACAATATGTTTTGTTCATTCGACATCGACAAAATAATTCGATTATTTCAATACAGTTCAAGGTTGTGTTTTACATATGCCTCACTCTGTCATCATCCGAAATGACGAGGCTTTACCTTCGGATAGGCAGTTTTCGATTTAAAATGTGTTTAAACAGTGGATTAATGCAAAGTTGAAATGCAGCCGCGCAAAGTAAGAAATGAGGATTTATTTTGGAATTTACAGCAGAATCGTTGAAGGTACATAAACACTTACATTTACAGCATAGTATTTTGAAAGTGTTGAGTAAATAACCTTAACTTCATTGACGTTGCCAATAAAAATAAAGCTGTTTTCAAGAGAGTGCAGATGGTATAACTTGAAAAGTGGATTGAAATAGTCATTATCCCTGCATGCATGAGGAAACTGGTGCTTATTCAGTTCCCCAGTTATGCTTGGAAAGTCGTCGAAGGCTGGAGAAGGGAAGTAACTGCGCGTGGACCAGATTATGGATTAGAAAAACACATAACAGGGCTTGAACGGCACGTGAATCGCATTGTTAATACACGATTTCTCCCGTTCAAGCCATCCTTTTGCCAAGTCTGTGCACCCCGCCACAGGGCATTATAGATAGAGTTTATGCAATAGTTCAAATTATGATCCTAAAGTTCGTATCGCACATGGTTAAAATACTGATGAAAATGATAACTGTTTGTTCAAAATTATACAAACTTAAAGTGATATTATGGGCATCTAACAGTTTATAGGTGTATATCGCAACCGTTGTTTATTTTTGGTGTTTTCAATTCATATACACTTATATTTGTTAATGCAGCATCAACATACTAAAACAATATCCCGGAAAGAGAAAAATAATGCATTTGAATATTAACCGTACTTTCGTTTGACAACTGATCACGCATTTACAATGTGAACCTAAATTAACTTTTAGTGCAGATTCGTTTATACGACACAAAGACACAATTTTGTTTTACGGATCATTTCGGCTTACAGGACTGGGTGAGTCACGCAAGATATCGAATATAAAATATATTTTTATAAACAACTGGTAGCAAGATCAGTTGCAGATAATTGATCAGTAACCACATTTTAACTAACTCTTTTGACCTGTTAATTCTTTTCAGCTTAATTCAACATTGAAACATGCCCATAATATCACTTTAAAAGAAGAAGACGGAGCTATTGACAACCATGTTGAAAAGGCTTTTAAGTGTTGAATCTCACTAATACAATTAGGAATTATACTTATTTGATATAAAGATTGAAGCGTTTGAAGAATCAAATCCCGTTCCGATGTTTCCTGTTTAGTATTTCAAAGCAGTTTTAATGAATATATGCATAACATGTAAATTGTATTATAGATAATGGTTGACTAAAGAGTATGAAATAATACAAATTATTCGCGCTGTTTATTATGTTGTTTAAAATGAAATCAGTAAAATAGACAATATAATATTTGAAAACTGTACATGTAATGTATGTTTTAAACTGTTTTGGTTTTACACAACTGACCTTGAATATTATTATGAGTTAAAGTAACATGACTTTTGTATAACATACAAAATACCACATGTAAAATTAAAAAGAAGAACCAGTATATCAGTTTTTGTGGAACTGGAGTTATTGCATGTTTTTCTCAAGAATACACACGGTGTTTTTACTTATTTATACAATAAAAAGAAATAACTTGATTAAATGAAAGCTGCCCGTTCAGTTCAACATAAGAACAAGCTATTAGCACAATTGATATAAACTCTCAAATCCTAACACAATTCACATATCCGACCTATCACTCCGAAACTAGTACTTATTACAGCCTGTTTAATATGACAGTCATGTATATGAATGTATTCTCAACAACGTTTATTATTTTCACATATTTTAGAAACTTTATTTTGCTAAGTACTTTATTAATGCGACGTGTTGGTGTTGTTGTTTTATATTTGTAGTAAAAGTGAATTTACAAATACATATAATTTACGATATTTTATTGAATTGGTTATTTTTATCCATTTTCAAATTTAAAGAACGTTAGCCGTTATCCATTATTCATACTGCAAACAATATAATGTTAATGTATTTTTAACATATACATTACACAACTTAGAATGATGCGAGTTATCACGTATGTGCCTATTAAGATGGTCTACTTTCGCTAGATGTTGTATATTTATGTTGACATATATAAAGTCATGTTGTATCTCCAAGAGGATAGCCATGCAGATTTTAGACAATCGATTCTTGTTTTTACATGATCTGAATATGACACTTTATGGTGCTTTATCCATAAAGCTTGCTAATTTGATGGCACATATGTGATACTTGTTTTGTTTAATGCCATCGCGCTTCAGAATGTAACGATTGCTTTGCTCTGGTTTGCTTCCGAACATTACAATACTTAAATTGTAGTTGAAGTCATACGTCTTCTCTTTCTTTGCAGTCAGATTTCGATTGTTATGCGTTGGAGTGATCCCGTAAAATATGTTCATATTGAAGTCAGATAATAAATGTGTTAAATAGCTCATGCTTCAGTGAAAATATATGTGCATCGTCTTATTGTTTGAGGCAATGTTTCACCCTATTAAGCCAATCAAGTATTTGTGTATGTTTTTATATGTTTTGCTTATATAAAAACACAAACATAGAATTTGACATAAATATATGAAGATGAACCACGAACACCATTCACAACAGATAAATGGTATAATGTTAGGATTGCAACAATGTAAGGATGTGTTAAATGCTTAATGGAAATATTAGCTTGAGAGCTACTCTTATATCCGACTTGTGGCATTTAATGTATTCATATAATGACTTTTAATAATATCCATAACGTTTAAACTGTAATAGACAAAACATACTGTTGTAATAGCTGTACCCCAAATTATCATAGTTATAAATCACTGTATTAGTTTGCGTGTAAAACTACGTAATTCGATTGATATATGTCATTATGCTATGCTTTGCCATGTTTTCACTTCGCGGATGCGAGCACAATACTAAACGTCGCCATATCTTTATGATCGTTTGTTACACAACAAAGGAAACGTCTAAGATAAACACGTAGCATAACAGTCAAGATTTATGAATTACAATGTGCACTGAACCTTCAATAAAATATAGTTTTATCCGCTTTGTTCGTGAAAACGTACTGCTTCGGAAGTCATTTTTTTTTTGCTATTTGAGTGTGCTTAGGAATCTGATCAAATGTATCAAAATGCACACGTTATGTATTTGGATAATACGGATTACATTTTGATATAGAATAGCATTAAAGTGTATAATTAAGTAAATTGCAAAACAAAGCAGTATTATGTAATTTGTGACGTTTTCAACGTTGAAATATAGGCTAACGCGAATGCAAAGTAATTTAGTTGTTAAATTAATTTTTATAATCTAAGGAAAGATACCATTGTAAATATTGTGTTTTTTCAAATGTTTTCGTGGTCCAATGTTTTCCAATCGAATCGATTGAAAAATATTTTTTAAGGTGCTACCTTATCATTTTCTGCCACAGACAGGGTGTGGCAATTTGAATAGTTTATTAATCGTCAAAAGTTTTAAATTCCTTGAAACTGACAAGTTGAACGAACGAGTGTGAATTAAACAATAAGTACGACGTTTGATATATGGGCCACGTACCGTGTCTTCACATCTAACATATGTAAATATTATATGCGGTGTGATATTACATTTTAATACAGAGTTGATGTTTTGTCACCTACACAATAACGATTGTTGAAATGTCGCTACAACATATAAACAACAAGTTGATGTAAACAATGTTTTTACCACATACACGTTTTAGTAACTCGGTGATTTCATGTGCATGGATAAGATCATTGATTCAAATGAAATATTATCGAAATCTATAAAACGCTTTTCTTCTGGAGAATGTATCATTGGTTGTATAGAGCGTGAATGACACACTACCAATTGCTCATGTTCACTGTAACACAATTGTGCTAAATGGTTAACATTTACTAATTTGACGTACACATCTAATTAAATATATCACAGATATACATCCGTATTAGTCTTTTATTAAGGCTACACAGCATGTTGATATAATTTTGAAAGTGCATCTATATTTATACAGCGTTAATTAGCCCTTAAAGAAAAGATAAATGTTTTACGGAGTAATACAATGCAATTGAAAATCAGCAACAATTGCAACATTGAAACTAATAGTATTCTTTACATGGAGTTGGTGTTGGCTCAATTGATTTACGTCATGAAACATAGACAAACCGTCTGCATTTCTTAATGGTCATAGCTTGTTTTTATGTAGGCGTTGTCAAGTTCTAATGAAACAAAAACGTTTACGATGTTACATCAACTTACTGTTAAGACACTACATTTTTATATGTTCATTCTATCTGTATAATGTTTGCATTTTTCATTCATCTAGAAAAAACTCCACCAAAAGTATGGGCATTGCTTCTATATACTCACCATAAAGCATCTTAAGTATGTGGTTAGACCAACTAGAGAATGATCGTAGGTTTCTCGAAACACAATAAATTTTTCTTATCAGACAATAAACTAATGTTATACATGGTAAGACCAAAATTCGTCCACTTGCAACCATGAACATGTAGAGTATATTTAGAGTCTTCTGGAAAATAACATTTCTTTGGTATTTGCCTTTATATGGCCGTGTATAAGAAACACATTTGACAGAATGTCAACCACAGTTAAATCATAACTGCAAATGTTCACATGTCGTCCGCTTCAGGACAATGGATATACGTGTTCGCTTACAATATATGATTTATGTGTATACTAATCATCATTTCCAAAATAATGAAAACTGAATGCATCAAGTCATAAAATCAAAACATTGGTATCATAGAACCTCTTCTTAAAGTCCACGATACATCAAACGACTCAATCGATACGGAACATCCCAGACAATCGATTCCTAGGATCGTATTTGCGATTATCGTAAACAAGAAAACAATGATTTCTATCATTATTGTATGTGGCAAAAATAAAATAGATACTGTTCCAGAAATAGGTAGGACGAGCAAGGAATTGCACGTTGATCATCACGATAAAATATTTCTATAATACGAATTAGCTATTTATCTACTTCTTGTTATGTTCGTACATTTAATATTTTCTACGATAAATTCTTATACCATTACTAGGAGCTGTAACAATAACATACATATATCATGTAGAGTAAAGTACCCTTATGGTTCGTATCGTATGAGCGTTGGCATTGTGTTTCCCGTGAGAATAAACGTTAATAGTTCTCATGTATCTTAGTATGAATTGGAAAACTTAACAAACAGTAATGCAGTCGCTACATCAGTAACAGTGTGATTACATGTCACTCCTTGAAAAAGGGACCCAAACTAAAATATTAAGATGAATACATGTAATACACAGTATATATTACGATATAAGCAATGACTATTAAAACATTAACTAGATATTGAATCGAAATATATCATAACAGCGTCATCATATTAAAAGGATAAGTTAATGCGACAGGTGTGTATCAAATGGTAGTTCTCTTCCTGGAATTATGTTATCGCGATGGTAACGAAAGCTCAGGGAATTTTTTACATGTGAACATAACTTTCTTTGACAAATGTTTCCAGTATTTTAATATACAACGATATACTAAAAGTTCGTATATTGAATTTTCATTCATCTACATATCTGAATAACCATTTGAAATGAATGAAATGCGATGCGAATTCGGTTACAAAAAAAAAATATAACAATTCTTAAGGCCATCCTTGTTAAAAACAGACAGAGTGGAACACTTAAAATATTAGACTGATGGACAAATATTTTAGTCACAATCCATTTTGATCTTTCTCAACCTTAAAAACTCTGCAAAATAAAAACTTGAAACAAATAAAGAAAAAGGTAAATATGCATATATAAATTTTCAGATATTATTTTAAGTTGTGATCATTTTTTAAATATGTCTGTTAAATCAACCGGTGTATCAAGCAATTAAAAAGAAATATCAACATACATTGAGATCGACCGTTTGTTTGTGGACGTATCTTATAAAGAAAGTCAAGCGTAAAGGCCAAACAAAGTCATATCTGGCCACGCGCCATTTCAAAATAATAATATATCATTTATTATCATCCGAATGAAATGAATGAATAAGGAGAAAACGCAAATATTTGTGTACAATAAGTTTAACTTGATGTGAAAAATAAAGATGATTATAAGAGTATCTATTCAATTTAAATATGCTTTATTCCGTTTCTATAACTGTGTTGTAATTTCCTTATTTGTGTAGAGTGGTCTTAAAATGCACGTTGTTTATTCATATACCAACGTTTTTTATTCAGTTATGTTAAGGTCATTGATACATCATTATTACACTAATTTGTAGTTGCATGGAACAAATTGTGACCATGTCCTTGCGGAAATACACTAAATAACTAGCAATTAAAGATACCCCATTTTAACGGACATATATTTCTAAGCACAATAAATCGATAGAAGTAACCTTAATTAGACAGACGGAGGGGCCAATTCAAATGTTTATTCTATTATGTCAAATACAACATGAACAGTATTTGCACTAAAGAAGTTAATTTAAGGGAACATTAATGGTTTTGTGATCGTAACAACTATATAGAAAATATGTAATATGGAACACGTGCTAATTAAGTATGTATAATATCGGATAGAAACCGAACAACGTTATTTGGTAATAGGTTAATGTTATAGACACTCGTGATGTATTTTACGAAAAGTATCAAATATAGAATTAAGACGTTCCCATCATGCAAGTATTTTATTTTTTAAAACACACAAATCGGCGTTAAATATATTCCTTATACATAGAAGTTCTTTTTCTCATTGTTAAATATGGATATAAATCAATTGCTTTGTGGTTTATTCGTGTTATACGTATCGTCGTATTGGGTGAACACTCCAGACATGTTCAATTGTTTCAAACACTCGTTCCATCATCGATGTTGCTGTGAACCATCCTCTCTGAATTAGCTCAAACGATATGACCGAATACAAACGTTTAAAAACAAGACTATTGCCAAGCAATATATGTACCCTACCGGCTCCACCATTGTCAGAAATTCCACCATTGTCAGATTTTTTTTATATATTTGTTTCCATAGCAACCAGAATTTTTGACATAGGAACAAAATGACGTGCATAATGTCCATAGTGCTATCTATCCATGTTTCAAGTTTCATGAAAAAATATGAAGAACTTTTAAAGTTATCGCAGGATCCAGAAAACCACCATTTTCAGCAGTATTTCTAGTCTATTTGTTGCCAAAGCAACCAGAATTTTTGACGTAGGAACAAAATAAATGACGTACATAATGTCCATATTGCCATCTATCCATGTTTTAAATTTCATGAAAAAACATGAAGAACTTCAAAAGTTATCGCAGGATCCCGAAAAGTGTGACAGACAGACGCACAGAGCGAAAACCAAAAGTCCCCTCCGGTGAAACCGGTAGTGGACAATTCAGTTTTTAACTTGAACTAGAAATAAAGTAATGTTTGCTTTGTGTCAAATGGTTTAATACGTTACTCAATGAAAATCGTTTGAAATATTTAACGCTTATCGTAAGCTTAGAAACGAAAGGAACATATCCTTTTCTGAGATAATGATAAGTCAAGTGTCGCAAATCATTTAAATGTAAAAAGCCTCATACACGTAAGCCTTAATTTACATAAGATTTCATTCATTAATCCTGTCGGATCGATGTCAAGTAGGTCACGCGAGTTGTGTTTCGTGTTATTTCTTACAAGTTGACCCAGCATTTGTAAAAAATATTGCAAATCATGTACATTTCCAAAAAGGAAATTCATTTCTGCGTTGAATAAGACCAAGATCGCGAAAATCGCTGCTCAATTGATGAAGTTATGGCTGTTTTCGAGTGATTTTGAGTTGGACACCTTGTTATCATTCAAAATGATGTTTTCGCTTATTAATATCATAGCCACACGCTAACCACCTGTGAGAAAACCCTGACAAAATTTGTAAGGAGAAGATTCGTTTGAGGAAATAAAAAAAGTATAAAGAAAGTATTGAGACGTCATACCATTCATGTATTATACTTGTAAACAACAGTTCATTTATTTATTCAAATCCGCCAAACAAATCTTAAAGTGATATTATGGGCATTTTTCACTGTTGAATTGAGCTGAAAAGAATTAACAGGTCAAAAGAGTTAGTTAAAATATGGTTACTGACCAATTATCTGCAACTCATCTTGCTTCCAGTTGTTTATAAAATATATATATTATATTCGATATTTTACATGACTGGTGAGTCCCCTAAGCCGAAATGATCCGTAAAACAAAATAGTGTCTTTGTGTCGTATGAACGAATCTGCACTAAAACTTTATTTTGATTCACATCGTCAATCGAATAATTTCTGTCGTCAGTTGTCAAAACGAAAGTACGGTTGATATTCAAATGCATTATTTTTCTCTTTACAGATTTTTGTTTTAGTATGTTGATGCTGCATTAACAAATATAAGAGTATATGAAGTGAAAACACCAAAAATAAACAACGGTTGCGATTGACACCTATAAACTGCTAGATGCCCATAATATCACTTTAAACTGTGAAGAAAAATTTTAATTCAAAACTTTTGCCTTAGTTTGCTTTTTGGGCTATTCAATGCTATCAGAAATATTACGTTTTGTCAACACACCGGACATATTTTAAACACGCTTTCCATCATCGATGGTGCTGTTAACTCTCCTCTCTGAATGATCTTAAACAAAAACATTTTATAATTTGTGTATAACTTGGTTTTATAATTTGTGTATAACTTGGTTTTATAATTTGTGTATAACTTGGTTTTATAATTTGTGAATGATTTGAATTTTCAATACATTTAAGGATGTCTTATGCCGATTGTTAAAATACGTCTCTCAATTTTACAATTGTTTAAAATATTGTACGTTTATCTGAAGTTTAGAAACTAAAGGAATCTATCCTTACCTCAGGAAATGATAAGGCATATGTAGCAAACTATGTGGTTATTGAACGTTTCATACATGTAAGATTAAAAAAATATATAGTATAATGATAGACAATAACTTGGCTTAACAAAATAAACCCAGGTAAACATACAGACATTCGAAAACCTACTGACAAACATACACAGAGACACACGTGGACACAAATTCAGACTGAAATGCCAATTTTAAAAACATTAATACAATATTTAATTAATAGCCATAATGTTTCTTTTATATTTCTTACAAAACTTCATTTGGGGAACCGAAGTAGAAATATAAGTTTAAAGTGATATTATGGGCATCTAACAGTTTATAGGTGTTTTTATAAGCGCATATCACTAATCGTTATCCGCATATCTTGTATATCAAAAAAAAACTGGAATCCATAGAAAACAAGTAACTTTGTGCTTATTTTACTAGTCTGGTTAACTGATTTTAGAATTTAAGCAACTAATACCTAATTAAACATGAGCTGCTGAAAAACATCGCAACAAATATTTCTATATCTGCCAATCTTAAGTCCACTTAGAGCTCTCCATCTCACTGCGGCTCTATGGATTGTGCTTTGCTAAGAAAATCAACGATAAAAAGTCGTAATGTTATATTATAACTTTGTAACAATAACAATCATTTAAAAAAATCTAACAATCCAATTCTTTGGCAGATTTGAAATATCTTGGCCCGTATTCACCAACCCATTCTTAGACTAAAGAATAAAGAATAGACTTGGAACCAAGAAAAATACGTCCAGTGTTTGAATATATACATGCCTCGACTGTTGATTATGTCATTAACAGATTGTTCTACATAAATTGATGAAGACAGAGGTGTTTAATGTCAAGTCACACTCAAAATATAAGCAATTCTTTAATATATTAATTTAAAGAATATTCTTTATTCTTAGACTTAAGTCAAAGAATTGTTTGGTGAATACGGGCCCGGCTTATAGGTAAGTCCTGAAAATCTAAAATCATGTTGAAAATATGAACTGCACGTTTGCCAACATGTTTACAGGGCACCTTGTACAATAACGAACTCAGAACTTAGTATTTATTAAGATCATTTAAATCCACGTTGTTCAGATACAATTATCGAGCATACAAACAAGCTTCAGCTAATATGCAGGCTTACGTAAAATTATCATAAACAAAAAAACAATAAATATTCACACAACAGGCTTTTGTTAAAAGACAATAAATGTACACATAACACATATAATTAATATATTGCCTACACTTACGCACAAATAATCCCCATAAAACTTTAAAAGTATTATTGTATTTGGTTTTCTTTACATATGTTATAAATGTTAGGTTGGTGTTAATGTGCAGAGCGACAAAACACACAACAGTATGGAACACAGAACCCTTTAGCAATTGCGATGAAATGCATCCACATTCTCGAAATACAATATTATGTTGTTGTTTTTTTTCCAGCAAATGCATGTCAGCAATGAATATTTTAAATATACATTTTGGCAAGACGTACATTGGCATCAAGACAACTATGTCAAAACTAAGGAATTGTATTGCATTCTATGTTTATTATTAAAAGCGTGTAACGTGCTATTGGACATTACAGTGCATACCGTTTACAAACAATAATGTCCATTTTAATATGCATTAGTAGTAAATTCACGGAAACGAAGCATTAAATAGCCTGATGTGCGGGAACTTGTATTCTGAAACAAATAAATACACTAAAATTAAGTTGCTTATGTATAAACTGTTTATTTTGACTGAAAAATGTTTATATATAATGTTCGCAGGCGATATGCGCATTACAGTACCAAATACCGTTTAAAACATTATAAGCATTCAAATCCAAAACAATGTGATTATATCAGACGTTAGTTATAATATTTCCACAAATAAATCATTCGTTTTTAACACGACGTATAGACAATATTTGTACGAATAATCACTACAAATAATTCATTGCCGGCTTATAATATTTGGAAAGTCATAGATTATGCAGTAAACCGTTATTACACGATGATACTGTTTGGGGAAAGATATCTTTAAAAGTGACATATCAAGACGCCGTATACTATATTAGTATTATCTTGATACACCTTTATGAAATAATTCACTTATTGTTTAATTTAGCCTCGTGCTTTTCACCTTTTATCTTGAAGTTGGTCCTTACATTTAATAGGTACTGAGTATCTGAGTTGGACTTCAGAGGTGGTCCGCCATTTCCAGATGTTTAAATTAATTGTCTTTCAATTCCAGAATCGTATGTTATCTTAAACAGAACGCACAGATGGATCTTGAAAAAAACATGCTTAATATACGTTATATGTAAACTAGGTTTGACCTTGATTGTAGAACTCATTAGTTAACCAGTCTACATTGTTTCTTAAATGTATTTGTTTTACAATCAGATCTTTTATATCTACTATGTGATCTACTTACGATATTATTTTCCTCAGTTACAACACGCATTATATTTAACCGCCATTTTGACGTCTGCTTTAAATCGCTACATGTAGTGATAAGGACGAAAATGCTGACATATTTATTGAGTTGTAAAAGGAAATCCTTTGCAATAAAATAGTATGGATAGAGTTTATAAACCTGTTTTCAATATTCTAGTTATTTTTTAATCATAGTAAATGTATGTCGGTACCTAAAAACATGCACATTTTGTTTTGCTGTTCATTTAGACCAAGGTTTACAACATCAAATAGTGGATGAAGGTCAGTTAACGATATACTGAATTTAATGAACGCTCACAGTTGAAGTTGTTTGTCTTTTTAATTAAAGTTACTTATCAAAATTCTTGTATTTATTCAGCCTGTTCAATGAGTTAATTGAATCATGTTTGCTCATGATTTGCTCATATTTCTGCGTTTAAAAGTCGGCTTCAACTAAATCATATCGTTTAACAAATTCCACACACGTACGTTTACTAACAACACATGCACACAGCCAAGTGTCCGTCAGCAATTTCCATCCACGCAGAAGTTTACGACATGTGTTACTGTATTGTCGATTTCCGCGTAATTTCTTGTAATGTACCTAAACAACACTATTAACGCATAATGTTATTTAGCTATAAACACTATTTGTGATAATTGTTATAACAGTCATCAATTCCATCCGGTTTTAATGACATCGTTAAATGCTTTGGTAATTCTATACAAATTAAAATCAAAATGTCATTTATTTCATCTGCAGAATCAAATGTTTTCCTTTGTTTTCAAGTAATACAATTTTTTCATTTCTGTTATTTGAATTTTCGAATACAATGTCTATGGAAGATGCGTGCTTGAGTTCTTTTTAAAATATAAACAGCATTGTATATGCAGGTATGTGGATCAATTTGACATTCAATCTGCATGATTATAACACGTATTTAATGGTCGCGTAATGTATTTAAATTCATAATTGTATTGATTGTTTATTTAAGAGTGTACAAAGATTCGTATTAAATGTTCTGGGTTTTTTTTATTACAATGTTGAATTTCTGGAAATACTTATTGGTAAATGATACTGTTAATATGTTGGGATTCAGGTCCGACGGCAAGTATGTATAAACAGTGGTTGTTTTACCAATCTGTGTATGTTTGGTGACTAGTAAATATTTAATAAGATCTATATGATCAAAAGAGAACCGAGACTAAAGTGAATCATATAACCTTTTAAAAACAATTGTTTATTATAAAGTTAGTGTTTTTGGCAAAATCATATTTAAAGGAATTTCTAGCTTTTCTATCAACGTGTTTGAAACAAAAAATAATAATCTTATTGTACATTTTTTCCGAAAACACAATATAATAGTGTTCGCATAACAAGCAATTAAGTTAATTTCAACTTAAAAAATGTTATTAATAATAAAATGGAGTGTATATTAATTTACGTTTTTGTACATTAGTAGTTAAAGAAAACAGTATTTGCAAATCAACATTGATTTAGACAATTCCAGTTTAATTGTGACTGAAAAACAGAAACACCATACAAAACGATTGATACATAGACACTGTTCTTTCATGGCAAAAGGATTTAACTCATTATATATCTTAGGAGCAAGCTTGTCAAGTTATTGTAATATATCGATCTAATTATTCCTACATGTTACGAGGTAAATATAAATATGCCTTTATTGGTGAATAGCATTCAGTTAACTCTTGTCATAACGCATTACTGATTTTGCGTTTAACCTCTTAACATTTTTCCCAATGCAAAAGGAAATGACCACCCAACTGTGTTCATATACGCCAAATTAACCACCAGTTATACTCTGCACAGAAAGCGTACTATCTGTTTTCGGAAATATGTTCATTCTCCATCAAAATGGTACATTTTACAAACTTCGACACAAGAAAAACAAGTATACATTAAATATACACATTCATGGGTAAAACACCGTTTTTGAAACATTTATCTAAATCTTACAATAATCACTATATGAGCGCAATAGACGCACACAAAATGTAAATATAAATAAGTAAATTGTTATGAAAATGACTATTTAAAATGTTGTTGTTAAGACACAAGTTAACATTTACTGCAAAAAATACAGTTGTACTATATTATATGTTCGGACATATATCTATAGTACTTCATTATATTGACCACTCTTTTTTTAAGAACCAATAGTTAAATCATGTAGCATAAACCTTATTACGATTGCACAAATATTGTAGAAGTACTGACTAAGCAATTTGGTTTATTGTTTGCGTTTATGGACATCGTCTGTTTAATTATCGAAGCTCTATAGCAAGCGATATTGATGTAAGACGAAACGCGGCATTTTCAATTTCTAACTCAGGATTTCTAGCCCTCATTTAATTAATAGCATCCACTTATTCACAAAGCTAACCGCAAAAACGCGTTCGCGAAAATACAAAATTTACAAAATCAAATAAATAATTTACAGAATTCTAATTGAACGTGCCTGTTTCCGTTTCATTTTTTAAAGTATTACGTTTGTTATTTACATAACAAATTATATAACCGCCCATATAGTCGATAAATAAACTACCGAATTCGTTTGCGTTTAAACAAAAAGCATAATATGATGTTCGTTTGTCTTAAAGTTCACACTATTAGCCTTAAATGTCATCAATTTAAGTTGTATGTATTTTGAAACTAATGGGGTGAAAAGATCACACTGTAAACACAAGCAATTTTATTATGATCAATTCAACAAACACCTCAACTTTCCTTTAAGAATATTCAAACTGACAAATGTTAAAATACAGCAAAAATAGCACACTGAATAATACTACTAATGGATAATATTGGGAGTAAAAGAATACTGAGCATGATAGAGAGACAAGAGACAATAATTTGTGTAGATTAAATAGTATATAAATTACTATGTTAACGTAACATTGTCACGTGCAATGTGGTAGCCATTTGTATTAATTTATACTAACAAATAATACAAGTATTGTATCTATTATCACCAATGATGCGTATTAATCAACGAAAAATAAATATATTCTTGAAAATAATAATATAAAACACATGTCATGCTTTATGATATCATACACTAGGAATGTTAAACAAGTAACACACCCCTATTGTGTATGGCACACGCATGTTGAGCAAATTCGTTTGACAAAAGCAACAACAATACTTCGTCTTGAAGAAATTAATTCGTGGATATGACCCACATTGCACACAATATATTTGAAGCTTTAAACGCGTTTGTCCTTTTCTACAAACACTGCTGACAAATATATGCAATTTAAATATAAACATGGCAAAGCGCTTGAAAGAGCACTGATCAGCACTTTGCAAATCGTCTCAGCATACCATGCACAATACTTGAAGTGATTCTTTCATAATTTAATTGCAATCAGTGAATACTCATATAAACATAATTGTTTTCTCATCCTATCTTACGCTGTCTCATATTTACTCCAGTTGCTTCCAAATAGTGGTGGTTCTCCTAACGTCCAAGGCTGTTTTCTAGAGCATGTCATGCGAAGGTGCTGGGATAGCTAAAACCTTTACTCTAAATGAGTGGCACATCTTGCAAGACATGAGTGTGTTTATATTTATTAGGTCACATTAAAAAAAAAAGCAAATGTGCGATCCGTTTCGTATTTCTGCATGATAACGTTACAGTTACGGAATGATAAAGATAAATTGCGTTTACAAGCAAAACTGTTGTTTTTTTAAATCACAGTGTAGTCAATGAGTCAATTAAGCTCATTCGCACCATTGTATTTTCATGTAGATTAAGAATCCAAATCACCAGCATTAATACTGCTTACACTGGATATCACGAATTGTCAGTGAATATCTCAATACCGTATTATGTGAACATCAGTACTCACAAATCAAGTTCCAATTTTGTGTATGAATACTGTTACGGACACCCTACTGGTCTTGAGAAGCCATTAACAACGGTTCTCGACTTTGTGACTCGAATTGAGGCCTGAACTCAGCTGCGGATGACGGGGACGGGGAATGAAGCGTAGTATCGATCTCTTGATTGTCTGCGTCGTATGATGATGACTTGGCCAACGTTGAAGCGTCCTTGAAACTTTCCGCCATTGCAAAGTGACAGAGTCCCACGGGAGCGTTCAGCACCTCGTCATCCTTAAAACAATAAAATGCTGGTAATGAGAAACACTTTTAGATGAATTAACAATGCTATAATGATTTGTGTGCTTATAAATCTTAAACACACTTATTACACCAGAAGCAACAATGGTTTGAGTGCGTATTTAAGTTTTTTTCACAATACAGATTTATTTGAAAGCTAAATCATGTATGTAACATGCAGTAACGTATGTCTTTTTGTTTGTCCCATATTCCATGTTTCAGCTATTGACTTATATGTTGTGTTGACTTATATGTATAACCCAGGTATAGTAAAAAACATGTCATTTATATTTACACCTTATTTCAACATGAACTTTGCATTAAACGAAACAATGGTCGTGCTTATTTAGATACGCACACTTCTTTTTGAGCCCAAGATGAATCGCAACAAACGAAACGTATACATTCATATTGATCGACTAGCGAGACATAAAATAAAGAAATATCGCGATAATGCTTTTTATTTTAAATAAATATGAAGGTTCTGGCAGACTAAAGGTCATAAATACACGTATCATGATCTTTTATCAATACGACATAATCGTTGAGACTAGGAAGGCCTGTTATCGCGTAAAAGAAAAAGCTTTTGACAATTGTTTCAATCTTAGAAAAACAAATGAAAAAGCGTCCATGGTGTAATAAGTTATTGTTTGTATAGCATATTAAACAATGAAGACAGATTAATTGGCATCTATTAGCATTCAACTTGTAATTAAAACTTATAATTAGTTGATGTTTACACAAACAATATAAACAAAAGTATGTAAAAAATTTACATTAACATACAAAAATAAGGACACATTCAACAAAGATGAATTAGGGTCCGACTGTCAGTCAGTACAGGGTATGGGGCTTACATAAATAATGTTGTTTTAGCGAATACAAATTACGTTCTGACTTATGCTGATACAATACTTCAATCGTTAAATTTTGCCGTCACAAAGATTCATTTGAGCAGCTGACAAACTGAAATGTTAAATTTTAAATGTTTGGAAATTGTATGCAAAATATTGTTTTAAGTACAAATCACGAAAAACAGAATAATAACTATTAATTATGTTATACACATATTTTGATGAAATACATAAAAAAAACAAGAGATGTGTTTGTCAGAAACACAATGCGTCCTAATGCGCCGCTATTTTTTTTACCTTTGACTTTGAAGGATGAACTTGACCTTTCACCACTCAAAACTGTGCAGCTCTATTAGATACACATGCATGCCAAATATCAAGTCGCTATGTTCAATATTGCAAAAGTTATGAAGAAGGTTAAAGTTTTGGTTGAAGTTTTGGGACACACACAGACACATACAATGACAGACAGGCCAAAAACAATATACCTCCGATCTTTCGATCCGGGGGCATAATTAAGTTACCAAAGCGACTATATACTATATATGGCTATTTAAATCTATTTTAAACAAACATAAATATACTGACTTTTTTTCACGAGCCTTTATGTCAGTATGCTGTTGTGTCGAAATCAATGATTTCAGTGTATGGGGAGGTTTACGAGTGTTTTCATTTGTAAAATCACGAACACTACGCATTTTTTAAAACTTACATTTATTATAACACGTTCATTGTATGAATAAATTGCAGCTTCTTTAACACAAGTAAACGTCCCGTTTTAGTTAAGTGTTTATTGAGCGTAGCCTTTTAGTTTATCGTTTATTATAAAGTGTTGCAAGAACCATCCTTAGACAATATCCGTCATTATTATACCGAAACAAACGAAACGTTATGTACGAAGTTGATATTTTCCAATAAACAATAATGCTGTTAGTCTGCTACTGCATGTTTTTTGCACTCTATCAGAAAACTCAAACTAAAATTTTTAATTAATATGAAATGAATATCAACAAAATTCCTTTTCATTTTCAAATATGTCATCAGAAAAACTATTTACAAGATTATCGCTCTGCATCTCCTGGTTGGGCGTTTATTCATGGAACGTTTACTATATTATATTTTTTATGACATAAACTAATAAAAACTATATTAGATCGCGATGATGTCCGAGAATGTTTAGTTTCCTGATGTGTGTTCTTAATAGATAGAAAAGAATCGGGTGACCAAAATATGTTTGTGTCGTTTATTATCATCGTTACGTTTTATTGTTTGATCATTAAGTAACACAAACAATCAATTTTAACTTCAAACGTTTTTTTTTTTGTTATAGGCCATTGTAGTTTTAGACATCTCGTTTTATAACTATAAAGAATTACCTGAAGGCACATATCCAAAAGCTCAATTATTTCTGAAAACGTCGGTCGAATATCGGCTATAGAGTTCCAACAGAGAATCATGATCTTGTTTCTGAAAATTGTTAACAATAAATACAGAGAGAAAGGCATGGACTTAAGATATCATAACATTACCACTTTAAAGCGGGTATATACGATTTTGTCAAATATTTATGAATTTATATAAAATGTGTAAAAAACTTATTATATATTTATTTCAATATAAATTAAAATAAAAGTTAAAAAGAACATGTGTCAAAAAATGCGTAATAAGCCAGATATTTAATTCTGAAATTGAAAACGGCTGTACAGCCGAATTCGCCAGCATGTATATCATTCATGTACGGTGTGAATCTAAACTTAGTTTAACGGTTTATTCGAATTCCTGCAACGATATCTATTCATACGACACACGAACACTAACTCCAATCCTAATACAAAGACGAATGCTTCGGTTATTGTAGGAAAATATGTTCGTCACAATCGGCTCGGGCCGCTAATTTGTCTTTGCTGCATTTTATGAAATTCGGCTTTAATGTATAATTTTTCTTGTCTTGTTTGTGTAATTGTAACATATTTTATCAATATATTACAATTAAACACATATAAAAAATCGTATATACCCGCTTTAAGCAATTGCACATGCTTGCTAGCGAAAAATAACATATATGCTTTGAAATAACGTAAAAAAAATCATATAAGAATATGCTTACGATAGTTTTTTTATAAATTGCAAACGAATCAGCTACACTTTATTATTCGTTTTTAAATCTTAGTAATTTTTTCGACATATTCTACATTAATAGGTAATTGTTTTGTTAATACGAGTTTGATCTAAATATGTTTATAAATAGTATCTTAATCTATATTTAGGCCAAATACTAACAGTCGAGCTGGGCATTTCTCTGGCGGATCCAGGCGGCCACCAGACGACACAAATTGCATGACATCACTGTTCGTCTGCCCAGGATATGGCATGTATCCCAACGTAAACATCTCCCACAGCAAAACACCGAATGACCTTGAAACAAAAGTATAACGGTGCCTGAGTAGACTCAATTAGTGTATGGTGGCTCATTAAAAGCCAATACGAAATAAAAACATTCACATCCAGAAATACTATTATAATACAATGTTGTTGAAAGCATTTATGTATGAGGTACAGTTTAATTGAAAAGATTTACTTCCGTGATATTAAAACATTATTTGATGAAAATAGCAAGAAGGCGTCATCTTGTATTGTAGCTCTTATCATTCTTAAACACCTTACCAAACATCCGTTTTTGTGGTGAAAACGCCATCCAGAAACGCCTCGGGAGGCATCCATTTTATCGGAAGCATTGTCTTTCCACTTTTTCGATAGTAGTCGGCACTTCAACAGCAAACGACAAAATGGTAATACACTTGCAGTTAGGTTTCTCTACTCAGAATATCAAGGTATCGAGGTTTTTAATATATTTCAGATACAATCATATTGGCAATCTAGGTTTTTCACCAGTTGCAATTGTGTGTGTACAAAAAATCACAGTAGATACGTTGTGTACTTAATACCTGTAGATATCTCTAGACATTCCGAAGTCTGCTATTTTTGCAATACGACCTTCTCCACGTGTTGTTAACAAGCAGTTTCTTGCCGCTATATCTCTGTGCAAAAGACATCAAACAATGTTAGTACTATCATGCCTCTTATATAATTGTAATTGTTATTTAGTGCAGTATAACTTTCACAATAATTGCAACAATTTTCGTTGTTTTGATTTCCAACCTGTGTACGAAGTGTTTTTCTTCTAGATGACGACATCCGTTAGCGACATCTAACGAAAGATGGACGAGTTCCTTCATACTAAGGAAGTAATGTTGGTCCTGAAAGTTAAGTCAATTTAATGTTCAATTTTTATTTTCAAAAACAACACATATTTCTTAGTAAAAACGTAATCTTTAAGGTAACGCAAACGTACACAAACACGTTTTCATGTATACTGTTAAACTGTCATTTATAGGAACATACTTGCATCCTAGTAAAAATATCATACGGTTATTATTCCTTCTACACTATTAATGTTTGTTCACATATTACCGGTAAAAATAAACAAAGATTCAAATAAATATGAAATCATATGTCGCAAATTTTAATCGCAAACAAATATTTATATACAAGAACCTGTTTACGCGTAACAATAACTCACCGTTTTTGGCCTAGAGTCCCTAAGGAATGTTTTGAGATCACCCCCTTCTAGGAGTTCTAGAATGATGTACCTTGGGTGTTCCTCAAAGCAAACCCCTAGGCACTTCACCACGTTCTTGTGCATAAACTTGCTGCGATAAATAGAATGAAGAAAATGCTAGTTTGTATTACATTCCAGTATATAAACGGTAAGGTGCATTGTTAACAAAGCATTTCAAACATCTATACATATACTAGTAATTCAAAATTGCTTTGATATCGTAAATTGTAACACAGCATACGGCGATTTTTATTTTTGTTTGTGGTGTTATTGCTCACATTGATGACCCGGAAAAAAACTATATTTAAACTTGTAAAAAGTTGTGTACGCGGATCGTTCTACATGCTGCTAAAGTATTACCAATCTCATTAGGTCTACCTTATAATCACAGCTTCCATCATAAAATCTGTTTCCGCTTGTTGGGTACTCAATGCTGGCAGCGTCTATAACGAAACATATTTTACCAAATATGATCTATACATTTAATTACTTTGAAAATAAACAAATAGAAACATATAGAATACCTTTTAAATGTTAAAAATAAATAAAAAAATTAACCATGTCTTAAACGATGCAATACGAGATTCATATCGACCAATATGTTACATAGCATGATTTATTTATTTAAGTTACTAACACACGTGTATTTTATATACTATCATGTAAGTAACTATTTCGCTACCATACATAAACACGTACTGTACTCAGCATGTGAATAGTTCTCGGTCAGTATACCTGGAAACTTGTTATTGTTAATAGCAATACTGTATTTGTGATACATCTGGAAAAAGTCTCTACATATTCACACTTTTCCCGTACCAATCGTTCGGTAAAGTAGAAGTTAGGTTTGCCTGAAGAGTTTTCCAACATTAAAGTTTTAAATGCAAATCGTTACAAATGAAATAGTGATGAGTAAAATATGCCAAATAGTTCTTCATACAAACTGATCATGTTTCAGAATAAACGGAATTAAGTAAAATGCCAAGGAGCTTTGCATTTCGACGCAGAAATTATGACAGGCATTATACATATGCCAAAAAAAATCGACACTACTTTTAACTAAAGTATGCTTTGCTGACGCTAATATATGCTGCATTAGTTTATTATTAAATATATAAGGTATTGGTGTCTTGTAAAATATAATACCTCGTACAGGGCATTAAAATGTTAATGCATACTGTTATTGTTAATTTCTATACCTTAAATAAGACGGTTCAACCTCTTCCGTATTAATAAGAGAAATAGATAAATTTGTAAAACAAAGTTGTATATTTTGTTCCACCAAGCAAATTATCAAATCCTTTTGTCCCCATTATTTCAGCTTATACTAATGGATAATCTGTAGCAAAATAAACTATACAAGATTCTAAATAAAGTAATAAAAAATCAGTAAAAGCAAAGTGGCCTACTAACCTCAACGCCCACATAAATAAAAACAAAGCATTGAATTGCATCATTGAGCTACCCTTTTTAATAACGAAAGCTGTAAGGGTTCAGTGGTTGCAAAACATAATAATTCCCAGGATACTTGGCACAAAATGTCTTTTGAAAAGTACGGTTTATCCATTATCTTCGTTTTGCAAACAACGTGATGAGCATTTCGAACATTTATTCCAGGATTGTCATCTATCTAAAGCAATTATTGCTGAAATGTTACCAGGAAAATCTTCTCATTACATTAAAATCCTTTGAAATTTTAACGCAGTCTGATAATGCCATAAATAATTTTATTTTGTTTACTAAGTTATACTTATAAACACATGTTAAATGAATACATGCATTCCTAGCATAGCATGAGACAAGAAATATATAAAGTTAGAATATGATAATATGAGAAAAATACCACATTAATAAAACAATTAAGAATCATTTGATCGTGAATGACAACTTTTTAATACAATTGTCTCAAACACTAAAATTTAGATAGGTGATTGTGGTAGTTATTGTTTTGCTTTAATAACTTTTTACAAAGGCTATTTAAAGAGTACTATCACCTAATCACAATAAAATTAAGAGTCTTCGTGTCATAATTATAAGCACGTATTATTGTTTCTCTATGTATTTGCTATCAGGTATTATAATGAATACATCATTGTTTGTCTTAACCCACTGAACAATTTACATGTCTGTATAATTGTATGCACCTTTTAATGTTTGTTTCTATGCCGTATTCATCTGAAAGTACACTTAAAATATCCTTCTTTTTTCTATTCACACTGGCAAATGTATTATGTTTAAATTAAAATCCCTCACAATTTCAACACACAGTTCTATGCATTAGATAGCAAACCTAAGAAGTGTTGCATTTATTATTTTGAACATATCTGATTTCCAAAATTTCACACTTAGTTTCACATAAAAATGGAATACACATATAAACATAATGATATTATACTAATAGTCGAAATAATAATGAATATGTTTGAATTCAATAATGACACAGTATCAAATATAAATAATGGCGCTTACCACTGGCAACAGGTTGCTTACTTTCACTGCAACTGATAATTCACTGACGTTAGCACACATGTTTTTCAATGTCCCTTCGTACACTTCTCCAAAGGCGCCTTGCCCAAGTAGTCTTAAATAACATAACAGAGCATTCCAAAAGTTGATATACGTGTACTCTCCTAATTGATACATTTTTTGAATGTATATATATATAATGATTTTATTGCTTATCTTCGAACGTATTGACTTTATGTACCTCAATTTGATCATGTATACCTCGTAATTACTACACTTTATTATCATTTCAAAATATTTGAATTGAAAGTGTTTTTAAATGTAACGACTGAATGGACAGGGTTTTAAATGTTACGACTTCTTGAGAACAAATGCCTATGTCATTAAATGTTAATCTCAAAGTCAAAACTCTGGCTCGTATGTAACATAATAGCTTGCTCACCACCTTAACGACGAATACTTGAATACTAGCACATGTAAGTTTGGTATAACATATGTTTTCCTCAATATGTTATTATAAAAAAGAAAATATATATGGACTGATTATATGATGCAGATATTGCATCATAATTACTGATAATTATTTGTACCCCGTATTTCAGTAAAGAATTACCAATACATAACATGTAAAAGGTATTGCCAATAAGCTTAATTGTTGTTTTTACCAATACACGTTTTGGTTCAATTTAATCGGGCGATAGGCAATAAAAACACGAATGTCAATAACAATTCAGTATTTTGCTTGAAAATAAAAAAAGAGAAATAAATTACAAATAAAGAAACAGCATAATATCGTATTCTCCCACAGCACGACTCATTAAAGCACAGTGTAACTTGATGACTATTTCAATCGCGACTTTACCGTATCAATTTCAGTTTATTTCTCGGAATCTCCCTCAGCTGCTGTTCTGGATATTTGGCAGTAATGAAGTCGTAATTTGGATTAAGTTCCGTGACGGCACAACGAAGCTGCATATCAAAATTTGCCGCCTGAACGGCTGAGCTAACGGGATTATTTTCATCCGAGGGGGTCGTCACCATTTCTAGGTGAGAGTTTTGTTCGCATTGTGCTTTCCGTTGTCGAAATGCTGCAATTAATGTTTAACAATAAACGGGGCAACTCTGTGTTTCGATGTCATGATATTAGTTATAACTTATTGCACAGTCCAAGATTGGTAATCACTTAAAGTTCATCCAAGCAAAATTTTAGCACATTACTTCGATCAAAACTCACTTCTATAATCAACGGTATATTTTACAAATAGCTTATATATAATATATTCTGCAAAACAATATTATGAAACTGACGTTCTGTGTGTGAAAAAAAAACATTTGAATTTACAATTTGATGTATTAGAGAAACACTTGATATAAACATTAAACACCACCTAATCAGAGAAAAATAAAGCGTAGACATAAACAAAACAAGAAACAAAACATCGGACATTGCCAAGCTAGATACGCTGCATATATTCATGTGTGTGGTAGTATGGTTGTGACAATGGTATCTTGGACATACATATTCAATATTAATACTTACAGAAACAGAGAAAGGCAGCGCACAAAATGAAAGAAATTGCGATGCCAGACACTGTGATGACCGCAATGTAGACTGTCCCGATCTTTCCATTATTTTCGGAAATATACACGGTTGCCCCAGGAACTGTCGTATTGTCTAAAAATATCAATATTTAAAATTAGATTGCACTATTTTACCGTATTGAATGCATGATTGGAAAAAAACTTTGCCAGTATAACAATCAGCGATTTTGAGTTCTAGCTTTTGATCCTAAAACTATCCTAAAATGTAATCCAACTTCTCAAACCTAAGACACAAAACTAGTTTTAAGAAATGTGTTTGCAATTAACCCAGCATGAATAAAAATCACAACAATGCATTTAAATTAATACACATATAACCAGCACGATAATAGGTTATCGAATTGATTCTGTACAAGGTATAGCCCGTGATCCGACTAAAGAAAAACAAGTATGTATATTAAGTTCGTGCAAATAGTTGACTGTTTATATTAAAATCTAAACGAACAATTTCGAATATGTAAGATAAAATGAAATACTTTTTATTGACATAAACACAATGCACTTTCAAATAACTGATATAAAGAATTTATGTGGAGGTAAGTATGTGTTAAATTGTGCATGCCCGCAAAGACAAACATATCAGTCAGTTTGTAGTTCTAAAAGCGCAGACAATACGAATATTGCCTTTAAGTTTTCCTTTCGTAGAATCCGATGTGGACGTCTCATTAGGGGCCTTGACACTTGATGGAGGATTATCTAAAAACAGCCAGCAAATAATAAGACAACGTTAATAAAAATCTGCAGCACGTGTCATTTCATATATTTTTAATAAATAGTCTCATACTAATATAGCATTGGCGACAAAATGCTAAACACCAACGAAATTACCTAGAGCATGAAGAATAAAGATAGATACATTTGCGGATATGCGTAAACTATCGCCCATAATCCTCATTTCCAACTAGCAGGGGCTAAACATTGACGATTTCCGATTAAACTGGATTTGGGTTAAGATCTTACTTCATTAAAACAATTCCAAACTATCGGGAAAGTGTCGCCCTGATTTTCCCGTGTGTTTGTCGCGTAATCTCATTTAAAAAGGAGCTTTCAATTAATCATTGCTGTTTATTGATATGTTAACAGAGTCACATAGCATTGACAGTTTTGTTTTGTTACCTTTTAGAATCTGACAGTGGAATTTAACATCTTTGGTAAATTCCTGAATCGTAATTATTTCGCGATCTTCAGAAATGTCTTTGACAGGATCGGACTGAAAGTCAATGCCTGGAAATGATGAGTTAAAACACATTTTAGAACATCGATCTTTTAAAAACTGATACAGCAAGCAGTACATACACTTAAATATGGTATATATGAACCTCATTATAAATTAAATTCATAAATCCAAGTAGATATCAGTTATATGTTAGTTACTCATTATTCAACTTTACCATCCGTATAGTAAAATGCAATTTTACAAAAATGTAAAGAATTTGACGTAAAGAAAGTGTCATAAATTTAACTCTCATGAAACATATAATATGAGACCACAACAAGTGTTATTTGTTAATAATCTTTGTTCGTATAAATCAAAAATAAAGTAGAATCGGAGTAGTAATACGCTATGCATCGCACACGTAAGTTTTAGATAACAAAAATATTACCAAAGCAACCAGGGCTTAACGATAAGTCGTCTATGGCAATGTCACCTTGATTTTGAAAACCACCAGTTCCTGATATGTGAACTGCATACCTAAGAATGACAATGAATTGTATGTCACAGGTGTGTAACAATGTGCATTAAGACACGTGGGCATACAAATTAACCTAAGACGAAATACGGACAATCAACTATTCTCTTTCAGTTTTTTATCATAATTCATCGTGTTTTTATAGACCATCAAAACAAGCCCAAGACAAATATAATACACAAAAAATAAACGTCTTCCTCCTAATTCATTTGGAGAACTGAGATAATATTAACATTTATGTTATAAATATCAAAGTAAAAAAAAATACGAAATCGACTTAGTCCATGTTCAATTTTTTTAATATGCATGTATAAAATTCACAGTAACATAATCAACGTAACCAAAAGTTGGACCATCTTTAAAATACGAGTGGCGAAATTACACTTTAATTGAGGTTCAAATATATATTTCAGAAAGTTTCTGTATCGCCCATAAACATTTTTGTTAATAAACAAGCACTCCATGATCGATAAATATGCCACAAGATACTATTGTGGTTGTATTCAATAAACGTTTATTGTTTTTTGTTCAACGGCAATGTGTGTCGATTGTCTTTTGGTAAGATTAAATAAAACCTTTTCTATTACCTCGACGTCATATTTGTAATGGGCACTTCTGCATATAACCAGCTTTTTCCTTGTTGACCTTCTTTGTGCCATACACGAGTTGGTATTCTGTTGTGCACTTGAGGTGAACATAAGTCCAATAGTTTAATTGTCAGTTCGCCAACGGTTCGTCCCATCATGTGGTAGTAAAATCGGAACTTAAATGTGTGGATAAAATATCTTATATTTTGTACACACAATTTTTGACAGCAAAGAAATCACTTATAGTAATACTTGGCGAATCTTTTTAACGGAGCCTAAAGCATGTTAAAGTAAGTTAAAACATAATGAATCCAACGTACCATACACCTTGAGTTAGTATTCTTTGGAACTGATGGAAACACTGGGCTTTCAAGCGTCGCCTGATCTAACATTTTCCATTTGCTGGATTCTATATACATATAATAGCCTGAAATAAACAATATAAATATCAAATGCCTGTATAATAAAGATGTTAATAACTAAATGCAACTGATGTGTAATAGTAACACGGCAATAATCTTTGTTAAAAAATGATAAAGGCGCCGCTACGAATGTTTATCACAACACTTGTATTGTGAGTAGGGATTTTTAAAATGTGTTATATACGCGTTATATTGCTCACCAATGCATATACATATAACAATATAACACTTGTATCAATGTTGTCATAGTTTCGCTACACTTATGATGTTAGTGATACTACGTATTGTCTAACAAAGTGCCGGTAATTAACCACTAGCGACCAATAATACAAGGAAGAAGTCGTAGTGATTATAACTGAGAATTCAAATACTAATGATAGTATTGTGTGATGACAACATCTTTTTAAATCTAACCTTCAAGCGTTCCGTTTGTGTGGTCAAAAGGCGGACCTGTGCCCTTTGTAGATGATGGTCCTTTGTGTCTCGTCCAATCAAAATGCTCAAACTGATCGCTCGGGAGATCCCACACCACACATGCCCTTGTCAAATGTGCACATGGACTGATGCGGAAGATGCTCTGCAACATATTTAGGTTCAATAAAATGAACGACTAAACGACTGACTAAACATGAAATTAAGCACATAATGTTTTAAATTCCAGGATATAACATTCCCGTACCACATATTGTTTCATCCGACATGTCGTCACAGTCTGGTTGAAGATTACACACGACTTCAAGAGGAACGCATGTTCCGTCGCCGCAAGCGAAGCTGTTTTTGCGCATAGTGTCTGAAATACAAGGTGAAATACAATAACTTGTTTAATGAAACTTCAAACAAAACACCTTATATGTACGTTTGTAGTATGGTATATGCTATGATTTCTTATTATGTTTTAATATAATTCACTAACAATGTTTCGTTTATTATTTACACCTTATGTGGTGTAACCAACAGCGAGGAATAAATGAAGACGGAGTTTTTGCACTCATACGTGGACGTTCTTTCAAGAAGAGTAGAAACCGTCTCTTCGCAGCCTTCTGAGTCGTAAATCACATGCGTCTTTGACAATCACAATTGCTTATGACGAATCATTGATACATATCTTTATCGCTAATCAAGTACCAAGCTGGGTACGAGCAAATGAAAATTATGACTTTCTGATTTATTATATATACAAACGTGAACGAAGCAGACGAATTACTTCACAAATTTAACTATGCTATTACCAGTTGAATTCCGAACACGTTTTGGAAGGTTGTAAATGACGTTAATTCTCCTGTCAATTGCAGTATTTCCTGTTAACATCAGCGACAAAAACATAATCGTGCCGCTATGGTTTTGTTTGGGTAGAATACATAACAAATAAATAATAATATATTAGCTAACGATTAGTTGATATTATATAAATATCGTTTTAAAATTGTATAATAAATTAGGTTACTTGCATTTACAAAGTGCCACACATACGTTACGTATATCAAATAAAATACTCGACTTCTTAAAGATACAATTGTATGCTTGCCAGTGATCTCTATACGATTTTAGAAATGTCAGTAAACCAAATATATCCTGTATGCTTTGTATGTATCACCGAGTAAATATAATATTGGCAAACTGGTCAGATCCAAACATGCAGGTTTTATTTTACATTCATGGTGATATAATTTAAAAAAATTGAAACTTACGGACTTAACGTTTCTAAAATCAACGTTGTCCAAGTCTTTCTTATTTTTTCTTGATGTTATCATGAATGCATGGTAGTCTTTTGATTGAATTCATTTGAGGGTGAAATAAACCTTCTGGTTTATTATCGTGTGCTCATTTATTCAGGTTTTCATTTCACATAGGTAGACATTTTTCTAACAGTACCTTCTCAGTTTGTTCATAAATGCATAACGAGTAAACTAACTTGAAGGACATATCACAGCTGCAAGTTAAAACAATCCTAAACTAAAAAACGAAACTTTCCAAATGAGTTTATTTATATTGTAATTATCAACATCAAAATTGGAAGCAAAAACCACGATGTTATAAAACAGAAATAAACAGATTCAGTTTGCTGTTTAACATGTGAGATGTATTTGTATAGGTACTAAGAACATTCAATGTTATATGTATTATTTAATGTATTGATCTTACCGTTCTGACATTCTGTTCCAACAGTAATATTCGCTATCGCCAAAAATGATTCATTCCAGCAAGCTCGGCGCGGATGACAAGACGGTAATTTGTCTTGGGAGCCAGAAAGGTCACGTGCGTTGCATGCCAACTGGAACGAAGAGTAACTGCTCACGTGAAATAGTAGCTTATTTAAATTATTTATGTAAATTCTAAAACACGTAAAATCAGATAAAAAGTCGTACAGTACTTATATAAGACAGCAACAAATGACATAACACAAAACGACAAGCTTTCTGTAAATAAGATCAACTACCATATTGCCCTAAAGTGCATTGTATACATCATCTTGATACCACACAATAGATCACTTCGTTCATTAAAGTGTATGAATATGACGTGTTGAAGGCAATCATCTTTTTAAAATAGACACAAAAAATAAAGGCGAATGCCAGAAGTTTACTATATTATATAAGATCACAGACGTATATATTACTTTTTAGGAACAATATTTCTTCAGAATCGAAACGATAAGTTCGACTAGTTTTCGGTTCAGCATGCAAAATTACTTCTAGAAGGATTGGTGGCAAACCGCCTTCACCAAGAGATTGTTTGGAAAGAAAAGTAATCAAGTTGCCAGCCATTCGTTTTTTTATATAAAACCATTCTTCGGTTTTCTGTAATTTCCAAGACATTACCACTTAAACAGTACCCCAAATTAGTGTGCAAAAATTTGAACAAATACCATAGTTCTAACAATTATCATCGAATTTTATATCATTTTGCAATAAATATCACGTTAAATGTTACACAAATAATATAATACGAAACGAATTTCCAGTCTTTATAGAATTAAGGTAACTATTTTATATTATATATTAACACCTATTTAAACAGATTCAATGCGAAGAGCAAAAAGCAATCTCATCACTACCTATAACAAATCCAGAAATAAAAGTATTGTTATACGCAAAATTCGAGTCAGTTTACATCAATCAAAACATATTACTAGTGATTTATCTCTTTTTTCTTATTTGGAAACTCATATTTAATCTCATTGACAATATTGCCTTGCTGGTTACAGCTATAAACGCGTTTTGCTTTTAACACATGATCCGTTTTGACATAAATTAAAGTTTAATATTGCCTAGTGGTTGTCTTTTCTCTCGTGTCTCGATAATAGTCAATTCATTTTAACAACATATTCACAAATCCGCTAAAAGTAAAGTATTTGCATGGAATCAGGATGAACGCGCGACACAGATTTTCTGTCGTCTTTCCTTCTCCTGCTTTGACAAATCCAAATTTCGAGTAATGGAAACTGGCATATATATATATATATTTATATATATATAATATATATATATATAGATATATAAATATATATATATATTTATTTATTTAGTTTATTTATGTTTTTATTTGTATATATTATATCTATATATATACATATATATCTATATATATATCTATATATATATATATATATCTATCTATCTCTCTATCTATATATATATATATTCTCTATATATATCTATCTATCTATATCGTCTATCTTATATCTGTATATATGGTGTGTCTTGTTTTTTGTGCTGTATATGTTATTCGTCATTTGCTTTATATTCGATTAACGGACGAAATTGTGTAATACTAATGTTTCTGTAAGGGATTTATGAAAGTAAATACAATCCGTCACGAATAAACATGGTGTTGTGCAAATAAAATAAGCTATTTTAATTGGATTATTCATATCGTTTCCTCCATGTCTTTATTTTAAAGACTGAATTTTCCCAGAAAATGGCAGTATATTAAATGACCGTGAAGACGTATTCAATGAAATGTTTCAAAACTAGAACATATTCAATAAAGCGCTATTTATCTAAATGATTCGACATACGTGTATAATAGAAACAAGTAAGGTTTACTGCATACAAAAGATGTACACGTTGCAATAACATCCACACGTATACATAAGCATAAATAATGTACAACGCCGGTCTCTTATCCTAATACATTTGATACATATGTACATATTATTTATCTCACATGGATTAAATATAAGTATAACTGCTGGGAGTAGGTATATTGTGCAAAAGGCTGCCATTCCTCAAAGCAGACCCTTTTTGTTCGAACAGACAACTGTGCGAGTTAAGCAATACATGTACAGCCATGCATCTGACATTTTGTGGAAACAACATTTTATTGAAACCAAAGCTTTACCCG
>NC_068357.1:25346467-25368967 GCF_020536995.1 Dreissena polymorpha
ATACGCTGACTTGAAATAACAGTTTGCAATTTACTTTTCTAAACGAATAAATACAATAAACACAAGTTAAACTATTGTGTTGTTTTTTTTACGTGTAAGTTGCATATTCTATTCACCGCATGAAATGTGTGTTAGCATTGTCAAACCACACATTAGTGTGAGTAGATAAAATATACTACGGGAGAGCACTTTATATATGTCCTCATATGCCTTGTTATGAGGATCTTTCTTCACTATCGAAATATATCGTATGTTGATATTTTATTTAAACGCAGTTTTCTTTCGACAAATTTAAATCACACGTCCATATCGCCGTCATGCGAACATGCGGTCTTATGCGTTTTGGCAAGCATTTGTTAAACCCAACACGTGCATTTGCGCAGTCAGGCCATAGGCGATGCTGTTCGCTATAAAATCACTCAATATGTTATTTTCTTCTTACCAGACGGAGCGATAGCTGAGTGGACTATTTATGGGGCGCATACGGAATAAGACCCATTTCGCATCACGATGGTCATTACAAATCTCATTGCGAATTGAAATACCACATTTACGAGCAATGCTTTTTGATACAAATAGAATTCAAAATAGCAAACTTGTTAATAATGGCAGCCTATCCACACATTTAGGAATGATTTCCAGGCGTGCTTACCAAGTACGGCAAACATTGTGGTATAATAATTAAACGATTTTCTCTTATCGTGACACTATACTATTTTTCTAATAATTGTTTTCTCATCTTGGAGGCGAAAGTGAAATTCTGCGAGATGAATGTAACGCGTAATTGTAACAGACCGCAATTTGTGTCGTTTGAGCATACAGAGAGTAGTCCGGAATTCCTTACACTGAACAGTGCTAAATCTTTGAAGATGAAAACTGAGTAAAACAGCTACGCCTAAAAGCGCATTAGTGCCCTATACCTATGTTTATGTCAGCGTTGTTGGCACCGTGTGAATTGCTCAGGTAAAAATTAAAGCATTAACAGCAATGTGTATATACTGTTATTCCTCCACATACAAGATACGAAGATTATTGTATATTTTGAATTTGTATGGTGTCAAAATCAAAAGTTGTGTACACGGAACTTTCATAATGAATTTATATTCTTGGTGAGATAGTTATTTGATATTCAAAAAATATTCCTTTGATATGATGGTGACTGCAATTTTCTTCATATTAAGTTCTCATTACCATTTTCATCATACTTTCTATGCTTAAAGAACGTCCAGACAGCCATGTGTTTTATATTTGTCTAAGTCATTTCTATGAAAAAATAAGGATGATAAAAGTACACACAAAACTCGATCCGTGCGCTATGACACACACATTATAAATTGAATAGCGTGGTTCATTTCAAACTTGCGATTGATTTTGATTTTGAAAAATGAATTGCGTGTTAAATTATTCAATAGCGAACATTTTTAATGCCTTCAGCGCTTTGATAAAGTGGGTATTTTGCACTGTTGAAATGAGCTGAAAAGAATTAACAGGTAAAGAGTTAGTTAAAATATGGTTACTGACCAATATCTGCAACTCATCTTGCTTCCAGTTGTTTATTTTATACGTACATGAGTCGTCTAAGCGCAAATGATCCGTTAAACAAAATAGTGTCGTTGTGTCGTATGAAGGGATCTGCACTAAAACTAACTTTAGGTTCACATCGTAAATGCCTGATCAGTTGTCAAATGAAAGAATGGTTGATATTCAAATGCATTATTTTCTCTTTCCGGGATATTGTTTTAGTATGTTGGTGCTGCATTAACAATTAAAGTGAATATGAAGTGAAACACCAAATAAACAACCGTTGCGATAGGCACCTATAAACTGTTAGATGCCCATAGTATCACTTTAAAATTGAAATAATACCTGTATTCATCACAATTTTAACTTTGAAGCAATCTATTAAGAATTAAATTTAAATATTTAAATGTACAGCTTATGAATTCTTTATAAAATGGTAGCATAAAATCACAGAAGCCATATGACAAGTTAAATATGCCAGCTTAGTTTACTTAACACTGGTGGTATTTTACCTGTAGAATATGCATTCTGAATAGAGTTTAAATAAAACACTTAACAAGTAATTTGAAAGATACATGTTACCATAGTGATCAGAATGGTGAAGGCAGTATGGTCAACAAAGGGCCAGCTGCATAGTACATAATTATTTTTGCGGTTCCTAATAATCCGTTGCATCTGAAACCATAGGAACCTCAGTATAATTCTATGGTGTTCAAACTAAGAAACAGTTATCTGAGCATTAACTCTGAACATTGTTCAAAAGTCACTGAAAGCCTAATTGGTGATTTTCTGCATTTTCACCTTGTCAAGTCCATGGTTAGTTTACCTTCCCTTGTGTTTCTTCTGCGGAAACAATGTTATGACTCCATCCCTGGGTTATGGGTGACTGTTCATTAGGAATACTTCATAATATGACCATCTTATTTGTCTCATAGCTGGAGGGGAGCAAGTGTTGCTGCGTCATTCCTTCATGAATATATTCAGCATCATGACACCAAGACAAGTGAAAATGTGACTGTTTTCCTCCCTATACAACAATAACAAACATACAGATTCATATAATTCAGGTATTGTTTTCAGTGGTTGGCCCATCTGACAAATACATATTGCTTGTTTATTCCCCAGAAAAAAACATTATTTTTCAATTTGGTTCTCTACGCAGTGAAGATCATTCGCACTTTCCTGCTGGGATACCATGTTAATAGCATTAAGTGTTTTATTGTTTAATTTCTTAAAAACGAAATTAATTAAAGACTTGCTTACTATAGTCAAGAATGTTAAAGGCTTCAGTTCCAAACCTAATATATGATGAAAAATTCCAACAGTTATGTTTCTTAATTTTGCCTGGAAAAAAATACCGTAAAAAATTATTTCAGTTCAAAAAATTGGACAAGCATCTTTTTGCTTTAAGACAGCTATATATATATATAATGATGCATGGGATGACATCATAGTAAAGCTAATAATTGCTATCAATAAAAGTATTCCCCATTTGAATGTCAATATAGAGTGGCAAAACCCAATTTCTACTCATGCAATGTTCCTTTAATGCATACACAACTCTAGCATGTGGAAGCTGGAACTTGGTTTATGCTTAGAGTAGGGTGGCATATAGCAGTTGAACTATCTGTTCGTTTGTTTGTCTGTGTGTCTGTCTGAAAACTTTTACATTGGCCCATAAACGTTTGCAATATTGAAGATAGCAACTAAAATTTGACATGCATATGCATGTCATGAAGCTGCACATTTTGAGTGGTTAAAGGTCAAGGTCATCCTTCAAGATCAAAAATTCAAGATGCACAATCCAATGGAAGTAATAAGCTCTAAAGGGGAGATATTTCTAAACCTGCCAAATGATATATGGAAATTTTATTCCAAAGCGGCACTATAGGGGACATTGTGTTTCTGACAAACACATCTCTTGTTAGAATTATTTCCAAGATTATTGTAATGACAATATTCATACACAAAATTCCTAGAAGAATTTAAGGTGTTCATTACATTTGAACAAAGAAAAGCATATCCTTATTATCTGATTCAAGACATTCACTGGAGAATCTAAAAACAATAAAAATACTGTGCAGTAAATATTAATAGAAAAGGCAATAACCAGGCGTTTGACTAGTCTCAAAGTTTAATTTCAGAATTTCATTTAAAAGTCAGTGAATTTTGATAAGTATTTTTGAATAACACTTACTGATAACATAAGAACATTATATTTGAAGCCAATAATTGTTTTACTTTTTCTTGACATAACAATCACAAAGCAACAGATCCATAATTTCTTATTGACAGTTTCCTTAAAAAGACATTAACTTATCATCTTAGCCACAGAGCAAAATCTGTTTGTAAATTGTGTATAATGGAAACAAAATGTTGTATACAACAAACTCCTTTGTTTTTCTTTTATTTCCATCTTGAATGGCGAACAATGAGTTAAAGTGGCAAAATCCTCTTCCTCACATTATTTAAAATAATTTAAATACTTAACTCACATAAATCTGCTGCATAAATGTATTTATGACATGTCTGCGGTCTAAATGCAATATTTAATGAGCCTCATTTGTGTTTTTAAAGTACATACAACTTAAACTAATGTCAACAAAAGCAATGTAATACATGTCAACAGTTTTCACAGATTCAGCAAAAGCAAATGATGACTGTAAACTATTAAGTAGGTAAAACATGCAAGTAATTTAATGTTCAAATGTGTTTAATGCAACTAAAATGTATTCTTTAGTATGCATTTTGTATGAATTTAGTAAACTCACTTGAGAGTAATCAAAAACTATTGTTAGCAGAAAAAATACAATTTAATAATACCAAACTGTTATTAAATTACTCACAAGAATGCAGTATTTTTTATCATTTTGATCAATCAGTGTCTATTAGAAACAAAAACAGTTTTTCCCCATAGTGTACAGTATTAAACTTTTCAAACAAGCATCATATAAAAGGAATGAACAGACATCATTTTACTTCTTCCCATTCATAACTCTGGAATGTTTGCACTTAACAAACATCACAACCCATCCCTATAAAATGGCATGCTGGGAGTTAATGACATTGTACTGAGTCTTTGTTTAATATATCACTGTCTGTCAGTGAGTCTCAGCTCCATAAATGTATCATGTTGTCTTTTGAAACACATATTTTATCATCAGGCAGAACAACCCCACAATAAAGAGAATCAGTTTTGACTCAAGAGGCTGACTGGCTTTTCCTTTCAGGTTTCTTAGAACATATTCCGGCTTTTATGTCATGTGTCCCTTATGTTTTGTATGCCGTACCATTTGGGTCAAAAGTACAAATACGCCAACAGCTAAAACTATAGTTTTTTTCACTGCTGTAACAATTTTGTCACGCTGTGATATCTATTTTGTCACTGCGGTAACACTGCTGTCACAGCGGTGACAAATTATGACTGTTGGTATATTTGTATGTCTGCAGTTACATTTATTTATTTGGGTCAGTTTTCAACCAATCATTTTCGACGTAACAGACCGAGATGTTTTCAAGAAAATAATGAAATATTTAATAATTGTTTAAAATAAAATAAATACCATATGTACACCTACCGATGCTTAAGATTTTAAAAGTTCCTTTTCCATTATTATCAAAGTTGCCGAATATACACTTAGGTGAAGCTTAAAGTGACGCTACCTGTCTTTGTATTATCGGTTGATTTACTCGCCGATTTGCCGTTTTGCAAGACATTATTTCATTTGTCAGTTTGATTTATCTCTTATCTAATAAACTCTTTGGGTCAGACAAAGTATCGCCGCAGTTACAAATATATCACCGCAGTGATAACAAGTACTACCGCAGTGACAAAATTGTCACCGCAGTGAACATTTTGTCACCGCGGCGATACATGTATCTATGTTTAGCTGTTAGCGTATATGTACTTTTGACCCCAAGGGTACATCATAGTTTTGAGGAAGAAAGACCAGTCATAATTGATAATGTTTTTCGTGCCTAGAATTTCTAAAGGCAACAAGTAATTCATCAAAGGTTATGGAAATACTGCTTGCAGAGTTCCAAATGATCTCAGGTAGTTTTATTATATGTTGCATATAAGGAACATTATTGCAGTGAATTGTTCAAAAGAATAAAATAATGATGACCCCTTATAAGAAGTTCATCTTTAAGTTTTCTGGGTAAACTCTGAAACTAAAGGTGACAATGAAATATATACACAAATGTCACCATTTAATGACTGGCATGAACACAATTTGAGCAGCTCGGTTAAAATTGTACTTAATGCATATACGTACAGTGTTGTCCCATATTAGCCAGGACAGTTAGCATTTGCTTAATCAAGGAACGCACTTTTTACTTGAATAACATTTTTGCTAGAAAAGGAAACCTTAAAGCAATTCTTTTTACGCAGAAAGTATCATCCCCGATTAGCCCGTGCAGACTGCATTAATCTCGGTTTTACCGTAGTGAGGCTCATTTTGTTTATGTCTTCCTAAACTTAGTAAACACGCGTCAAAACTATCGACATGGAAAACATACAGTGACTCTCACATGCCGCAGCAATTTCAGAGCAGAAGATTATGATTTAAGTACTTGTAACTAGAAATTCAATTTGATGTGATAGTGAGATTGTGTATGTTTGTTATGTTTGTGTGATGTGTTATGGTTTGTTTTCAAAGTAAGTCAGTCATTTTATAGATCATTTAATCAACTTACAGTTTTTGTGGTTTAGATGGTTTACCTGATCCGAAAAACAAACGCTTCGGCTACATTTATAGTGAAGTCCACACTCGGACCGCTGTGCTAAAACCGCGTGGAGAAATGCAAGTCATATCTATTTTCGTTTTTGTTTTGTTGAAACTATTTAACGATAATAAATAGATTAAATATAGGTTCTGTCTAGCTTACATTCCAACAGGGGAGTGTGTGCATGAAGAAAGCTTTGATGCATGTGATGCCACTAGGGTTGAGTAAATTACTGGAAACAATAAATATTTACCCCCATCTGCGTACAAAATACAACCCCTGCGGCATGAAGTTCATGAATTCATGAATGATTCATGAAATTTACAAACAGTTCATGAACAGCTCATGTCGCAAATTCGTGAAAAGGAATAGAGCCACTTCATGAACTAAAGTTCATTAATGATTCATGAACTAACATTCATGCACCATTGACGAATGGTTCATGAACAAGACGGTTTAATAATTTATTCAAGAAAGATTCATGATTTGGTTCATGAACTAATGATGAATGATTCATTCACCTTAACAGATTATGTGGTTCATGAATTGTTCATAAGACATTCTTGACTTTGTTTAAAGTACTAATGAGCTTTTTTAATGAATCTGAAAAATGTAAAAGATTTAAAAAACTTGTGAAATATTCCCCATTTGGGTAAATAATTGATGTAGAAATTTTCAAGAATTTGAACTACTAGTATGTGGTTCAACAAAGTTATTGAATATTTTTTCTTTTTTAAGAGCTTATGAAGAAATTTTCATGAATCCGAAGAATTCAAAAAGGGTTCATGAAATATTCTTGACTAATTGGTTTATTAAACAATAATTAAAACTATACATACAACTGATGTATTCAAAAGGGTCACAAGAAAATGAAAAGTTTCTGCTTCATAATCAAAGGTACCCGCATTTACCAGAAAGCCATACTGAATTTTCGACATTTTACATGTGAGCATATTGAGGAGTTCAAATGTACAAAACTAGATAAAAATGAGTAAAAGCTTATAATAAACAAATAAATATATATACATCTAATATCATGGTGACATGGAACCTACAATGGTCAGTAAGAAATTGCTAACCTAGTTTGAAAATACAAATGAAAAGTGTTCTACAATGTATAACAGACTTGAACGTGTGACAGTGGAAATAAAACAATTCAAAATTAAAAAATATGGCGCATTAAATCATATAAGTTTACCAGTTAAAAGGAAAATAGCTTCATCAATGAATATAATTACAATAAACTTATTACACATGATTTTCATGGTTGATTTTTGAAGAACTCAGCCAGGTTTGAAATAAGTGTAAAAACCCGCTTGGTAGTGGTGACCCGTTGCTGACAGTCTGAGTTCTTTATTATGAAAATGTTGTTGATATGATTTTTATCAAAAGGTTTTGTAGTGTAAGGTGTAAGTTCATTTTCATGCGAATTACTAAATTATTAACTCCATCACCCTCTGAAATCTCAACAGGGCGTCTTCAATAAGCTCCTTGAGTCCCTTCTCACCACTGACACTTCAGTAGCTTGACACAGTGATTGTGGACAGAGTCAAATGCACATACAACCTGGTCTGTCCAGTTTCTTCGTCACCTGACTGGAACATTCCAGAAACGATAGGACATGACAAACTTCACTATCTTCCCTCCATACTTTTGCTTGGATATCAAGAATGTGTGTGCTGAAACAAATTATTTGAATGTATAATAAAACTAGAACTGTGATTGAAGGAGAACTTAATATCACCGCTGACAACTAACTTGAACAGTAAAACAAGGACAACTGAAAAGGGGAAATAAATCCATATAAAATACAGCTATTGTTTATGTGAAGTAATTTGTGTGCCCTATTCATGCATGAAGTTTGAAATTGATATCTTTAAAAGTTAAAAAGTTAAAAATAAACTGACAGACAGACGGTCAAACAGTTATACATATTCCAACATGTTTTATAAAATTAAATGTAAATGTTTGCTTCAGTGACAATGTATTGCTTGAAATGACATGTTTGTTGCAATCAACTTACATTTTAGACTGTCAAAACCCCGTTTATGCCATGCAGTATCCTGAGCTACTGACTTCCCTTTTCGACGGTTTTACACGGTTACTGCCCCCGATAGTTCCATCCACGCCTTGCCTTTTTCCTGGACAGAAATGACATCTACACTTTACTATAATTGACAACATTTTCTTCACGTTAATTAACAAAACAATTGTAGTATATACCGAGGTCAAATAAACAAGCACTTGTATCGGAATACCAACTTACATAAGTGTTTAACAGTAAGTGTGATATAATCCATAGTGTGTAAGTGTCATGGCAGTTATTAATTCAGACATTTGTGACAAAGCATGTCATTACTACTATTTTTTATGATGAACACATACAAACTGGATTAATAAATAAGCATAAACATTATTCCTCATCCAAATTTTATACCTAATATTACATGTATTATAATTGTATGCCTACTGGATACAAAACTGACTATTTATGCACATTTTACTTATTAATTGAAACATGGTATATACATTAAAACTCGCATAAATCAGTGAAATACCTATATTTCCATCTGAATTGTCAAGCAGCGTCCGGAATTCGACAATCCGGCGGCCGCGACAGTATTTTCACGGATAGATTTTTTGTTTTATAATAATCAACACTACCGTCCAAAAGTTGACTTTTATCATTAACCACAGTCACATAATTATGATCAAGAATTACACTCCTATCAATCTTTCTCTTAAACACAGTCTTTAAAAACCGTAACTTCTCCAACAAAACACAAAGTTCAATTAGCCTTCCAACTATCGTTGTTTACGTTCTTCTCTAAAAAATGTTTCTCTGCGTGTATATAAACTCTAGAAGTTTAGTCGTGGTCAACAATTACTGTTTCTTTCACTTTAACTGACTGGAAACGTCCGCATTTTCCACGAATCAACATATTGACACGTCGCGAAAATAGATGACCTGAAATGCCGTGTTACACCGGAAATGACGTCCCGGCGTCATTTTATTTAAATCGCACACACTGTGTTGTAAAAAAAATATGGGGTCTGCAGAGTTTACATAATACGCTGTTTTACTGGGGACAAAGTAACAAACGAACAGAAAGGTAAACACTTTTAAGAATGATGTAAAGTATAGGATGAAAGATGTTATTGCTCGCAAATTTCTATTGCAATGAATGAATGATGACTCAAATGAGTCATATATTTTCGTGGTTTTGTAAGTTTTGCTTGCGCTATTTGGAATTGAATTAAGATAAACAATCTGTGCGATAAGTTGGAAGTGAAGTAATTTTTAAACCGATGTGATAAGAATTATTTAAAATGTGTCTATATCAATTGGTTAGCTATAAATAAAATGGAAATATCTTAAAGGAGTTCATTCCCTGCGGACTTCGTACCAGGAGTCAGTGATGTAACACTTTACTGGAAATTATGCATTTACATGTGGTACACAGTGCGACAGTCTCCAAAAGATATAGCATTATGTACAATAATGAAACAAGCTTTAAAGTGGTACAACGTCTTTATTATCTAATAAAATAATTGCAATGCCATATAACATTGATTTCTAACTGAATAATTCGCTTTCAGAACAAATCTGGGTTTTGTTATTTAAACAAGAAAAAAATGAAAAACTACAATAAATAGTTATTTGCTGTGCTAATATAACATATCTGATATGCAACTGATAAGTAACTTTTTGTAATAAACAGACCGATTTCAGGGTGATGAATGTCCCCAATATGGCAAAATTCAACGTGAGTACCAGGGCATCCACAACCGAATGCTGAAAAAAGCTTCAAACAGAGCGGTGTATTTTGTCTTCAAGGTACCCAGGGCATGCACTTACTGTACATTAAATGAGTTTATGTACGTATTTGCTCGTTATTATGTATAATAATCAATTATGGGACTTATCTTATTTTTGGGGCTAATTTGAATATTTTAAGTAGTGCTTTTGTCTTGTTTAATTTGTCCTACAGAACAATATCAGACCAATCACCATGCAGGATTAGCCTAACAAATTCAGACTTTTCAGTACATTTCCTGTTGTCTGATCCCAATGTATATTGGTTGTAGATTCACATTTATTATAGTTTGAATGTAAATAATTACTATAGACCTTTTAATGTTTTTTATTCAGTAGTGCATGCGAACAGTATGCCTCATACCAGAAAGGACCCGGAGGCAGTGCATGGTGTTCAATATTCTGCGCCAGAAAGGAAAACGGGAGTGTGTTGAAGACTGTGACAAACAATTTGAAAAACTAGCCTCTGTGCAAAGCCTGGAAGTATGTGACTGGTGACATGTTTTTTCGTTACTTTTTGTACAAACATACACTTTTGAGTCACTAGGTCAGAGGTCAAGATCCCTGCACCAACTTGCAGACAGTAATATGAAACTGCATTGGCAGTGGAGCGTTGGCAAACTTTGGAGGGGCACTCTTTGGTTACGGAGTACCTTTTTGAAAGACATGACTTTTTATAAATATTTTTTTTTTCCAATTTATATGAACTTAAACTGGTGTGATTGTATTCCACAATTGTTTCTTTTTTAAGAGGCTCATTTAATGTGATATTATTTTTATAGGTCCTTACTAACTAGATCACCTGTGGGTTAGTGCATCTTGATATGTTTCTTTGTTTTCCCATTTCTTATCTTTCAAATACATTTAATGGTATGCATTTACTTCTTGTAACATTCATTGTTCTTGAAGTATTCATGACATCACTTTGTTAATAACTACATGTAGTTCTAGAAAATCGAATAGAGCAAGAAAAATTCATGAATTGAAACTTCATGAATAGAGCAAGAATAATTCATGAATTGAAATTTCATGAATAGAGCAAGGATAATTCATGAATTTATGCAGTTTCAATTAAGGAATTGTTCATGCACTATTCATGGCCACTTCATAAAGTGATCATAAAATATTCATTATTATGTGAGTTCATGAAGGTTCATGAGAAAATTATTTCATGAATGATTCAAGAACAAGTTAATTCATGAATGGTTCATGAACTTATATTTCAAGAACTAATTCAGAAAGCGGCCATTTAACCTTCATGAATTGTGCATGAATAGTTAATGAATGTTGTTCATGAATGATGCGGAACTGATTCATGAATGGTTCATGAACAATTCATTAAGCTCTCACAGGGAAAGAATGTAAAACCGCAAATTTCTTCTCATGCAATGTTTCCTAAAGTGCATACACAAATCTTGCATTTGATAGTGAACTTTTTAAATTTTAGAATGATTTCCAGAAAATTTAATAAATATATTCAGACAAAAATTCTTAGACGAATACAATGTATTCATTACATGTGCACAAAATAATAAAATATTCTGAATATCTGATTCAAGACATGCACAAGAGAATACAAAATTGATCTAATGCAGTATGATATTACGAGAAAAAGCAATGTCGAGTTTTTTTCTAGTCTCAGATTTTTTTTTCAGAATTTCATTCAAAAGACAGCAACTTTAAATAATCTTTTTGAATCATTCTTTCTGATAACATCAGAACATTATATTTTAAGACAAGAATTGGTTGATTTTATCTTGACCTGACCATTACAGTGACAACAATTTCTAATTGACAGTTTTCTAACAAAATTTAGACATTAAAGTTGCCTTTTCATTTTTTTGTTAAATTGACAAAATTAAAAAAAAATGTTTTCGATTCACAAATTTTCGTTTTAGATATAATATTTGTGAGGAAACAGTAATACTGAACATTTACCACGCTCTAAAATAGCCATTATATGCATCTGTTGACGATTTTAAAACCTTAAAATATATATAAAAGCATTGCAACTCAAAACGATTGAATAATTTGGAGAGTTCTGTTGTTGTCGTTATATTTTGTGAAACTACAAGGATTGCTTATATTAAGTATAAAATACATCCGTCATTGTATGAGCATGAATGGCCGCGTGGTCTCAATGGTAGACTTTTACTCCAAGAATCCAGGGGTCAGTAGTTCGAGCCCTGTTAAGGGTTATTTTTTTTTTAAATTTTATTCTTAATTTTTTACTGGAGCTTTTTCGATCCAATGTTTACAATTATCAATATTAAGATTTAATGAAAAACTTCAAAACATGCCAAAATCAATAAAATGTCCCCTTTGATGCAAATGAAATATACAATTTAGTTTACATTTTGTGCCAATTTAGTAAACTTACTTGAGAGCTATAACAAACTATTGTTTGCAGAAAAAATACAATTTTTTAATACTAAAAAGTAATTAAATAACTCCTAATAATGCAGTATTTGTATAATTTTGGTCAATCTGTGTCCATAAGAAACAATATCTGCATGTTTTTCTTCATTTTTTACAGTATTTGTATTTAACTTTTACAACCAGCATCCTGTAGATGTAATGGAAACAGCATTTTACATCTTTCTAATACATAACTCATTGTTTTTGCATTCCACAAACATCATAATCCTGCCCTGGGACAGACAGACTGGGAGTAAATGAAAGTCTAAAGAGTCTTTGTTTAATGAATCACTTTCTGTCAGCAACTTTCAGTTCCATAAATGTACCAGGTTTTCTTTTGGAACACTTCTTCAATCATCCTGTGAAGACCATCAATTGTGACTGGAGGAGAGATTGCTTTGCCTTTGAATTCTTTACAAGTTGCCTTTGGTTTTTGAACATGCACTTTCTGGCTTTAATGCCAATGTCTCGTATGTTTTGAGGATGAAAGGCCAGTCATAATGGAGTATGTCGTTCATCCATTGAATTTAAAACAAGTACAAGTGATGCATCAAAGGTTATTGAAAACACGGCTTGGATAGTTTCAAATGATCTCAGGGGGTTTTCATACATGTTGCATATAATGAATTTTTTACAGATGTAGTGTTCAAAAGAATAAAGTAATTGATGATCTATTGTATTCAGTTATTCTGCAAGTTTTCTGGGTAAATTCTGAACTAAAGAACTTGACTTGCTTTTTGGTTCAAAAGTGACAACCTTTAAACAAAAAGGTTGTCTCCAGGTTGGAGACAGATGCCACCCCAAGAGGGTATCAAACAATCCCTCGATAGCATATTGAACCAAAATCAATAAAACAAATGTTGCAGTGACCTTGACCTTTGACCTTGTGACCCCAATTGAAATTCGGCTCATCTACTGTCCAAGGCAAAAGCAAGTGTGAAGAATTAAGTCAGTCAGTCAATTCGTAGACGAGTTATTGATCAGAAACGATTTTCACACTTATTGTGACAGTGAGCTTGACCATTGACCTAGTGACCCCAATTTCAAAAGGGATCATCTACTGTCCAAGTCCAATGCACATGTAAAGTAACAAGCCAATCAGTCGATTTCTTTTACAAGTTGTTGATGGGAAACAATTGTCACACTTATTGTGACAGTGTGACCTAGTTTTCCCAATTACAATAAGAGTCATATACTATCCAAGATACATTAACATGTCAAGTATCAAGCCTTACGGTCGATTCGTTGACGAGTTATTGATGGGAAACGATTTTCACACTTAATGTGACAGTGACCTTGACCTTTGACCTAGTGACCTCCGATTTAATATGGGTAATTTAGTGTCATGCCAATGTACATGTGAAATATGAAGCAAATTGGTCAATTATTTGACAAGTTATTGATTGAAAACAATTTTCACACTTAGCGTGACACTGACCTTGATCTTTGACTTAGTTACCCCAATTGCAATAGGCGAAATCTTCCATCTATGGCCTATTCATATTGTTAGTATGCAGCCAATGGGTCAATTAGTTTACTCATTGTGACAGTAACCTTGACCTATGAATCAGTGACCCCAATGTCAGGGTTCATCTTCTCCCAAGGCCAATGCACAGGGGAAGTAGCACGCCAATTGATCGGAAAAAAATTTCACACTTATAGTGACAGTTACCTTGACTTTTGACCTAGTGATGTCAATTGCAATAGGGGTCATCTAATGTCTGTGACCAATTCAAAATAAGCCAATCGGTCATTTTGTTAACGAGTTATTGGTCAGAAAGGATGTTCACACTTATTGTGAGAGTGCTCTTGACCTTTGACTTAGTGATCCCAATTTCAATAGGGGTCATCTATTGTCTGTGGCAAATGCAAATGTGAAGTATTAAGCTAATAGGTCAATTTGTTTACGAATTATTGATCAAAAGTAGTTCTCACACTTAGTGTGACAGTGTTCTTTACCTTTGACCCGGTGAAGCCAATTTAAATAGGAGACATCTACTGTCCAAGGCAAATGCACAAGTGCATTATCAAGCCAAGCAGTCAATTCACTGAAATGTTATGGATCAGAAACAAACTGGTCTACTGACAGACCGACCGATCGACAGACCCACCGACATCCAGCAAAGCACTATAAACGTGCATTTACAAGTTTTTTTATGGAGGTTTTAATTAGTGCATGCAAGCTAACAGTTGTTGAGCAAATTAAAAATTATTTTAAATGCTGCATTTAAATAAGCAGTTATCAACTGTACTCATTTTTGTAAACATTAACTAAAATTGCATAAAATGCACTGCTGCAAGATAATAGTTTATTCCATAAAAATTGATGTTTCATTCTTCAAATGATAGTGTGTTAAAATGGACAATTCATGGTCTTCCTGGCGACAGCAATCGGAGAAAGCCATCAGGAATTCCTGGGGGTCAGTAAAAGATCAAAAGGCACATGGCATTGGGATATTAACTGACACTCACTCCATTCAGCCTGATCAATCATGTTTGATTCATGACATGCATTCTGTTAGGCCATATTGTCTTATGTGGAATAATAATTAGATAAAAAGACTGCTATCTCCCCTGAAACTTGAGCCGTTAATGGCAGGAATAGGATTTTTGAAGGAACTATTTTGCCAATGAGTTTTTAGATAGTAATCTTCCTGCATGCGTAAATATATTCATCCGTAAATCTGCATTTATTGTTTTAATAAAAGCATGCACAATTTTAAACCTATTTTCTTCCATTTATTGAGACTGTATGGCAATTGAATCAATTGCGTTAAGTGTGCTGTAACACGTATCTATATTGAAACACATTTAAAAGGCAAACCTATATCATGATTATCATGCAAAATGCATCATGGTGACTTGTTATTTCATATTGCATGTTAATTTATACTGAGTGGTTGTCACATATTGCTATGAAAATAAAAGTCTTATATGTTACAAAAAGTGTTATTTAATATTGTACAGCACACATATAATTGTTTTCAACAATTTTAATCCATCAAATTTGATATTTTAAAAGCAACAAGGTTATTTGAGGTTCTTTGGCTCACATGAGAAATTGGTAGAGTACAATCATACTCACATTTGAGTTTACAGTTAAAAGAGCAATTAAATTGTTCTCTTAATTGGATGTTGAATAGATTTATTTCAGTATAATTATAAATATTTGATGCTAAGCCAAATAATAATAATGTGAATATACATGATGAGGACAAGTTGAATCTAATATTAGACTATGTGATAATGACGTACTTTTTTGAAGTTTGATACCATAAATACTCTTATTATTACGACACTTTAAAATACTCAAATATTTAGATAAACATACAAATCACAGATGTCTGAACATAAAAAAAAACAATAACAAAAGAATTGAGGTGATATGTTCACTGCATAATGTACTTAGGCAGATGAGGTTGATTAATGATAGAGCTAGCTTGTTGTCCCCTAACGGTGAAACCGGAGGGGACTAATGGTTTGCGCTCTGTGTGTCTGTGAGTCTGTCAGTCTGACTTTCACACTTTTCTGGATCCGTCGATAATTTTAAAAGTTATTCATATTTTTTCATGAAACTTGAAACATGGATAGATGGCAATATGGAGATTATGCATGTCATTTCATTGTTCATACGTCAAAAACTTATGGTTGCTATGGCAACAAATATATAAACAAGAGATGTGTTTGTCAGAACACAACGCCCCCTATTGCGCCGCTTTAAAGCAATATATTTGACCTTTGACCTTGAAGGAAGACCTTCACTTTTCACCACTCAAAATGTGCAGCTCCGTGAGATACAAAAGCATAACAAATTAGCAAGTTGCTATCTTCAAAATTACAAACGTTATAGCAAAACTTTAACCTTAACTTTATCAAGGTAAAGGTTTTGAGACAGAATGACAGACAGACAGACAGAAAGACAGACAGACAGGCCAAAAAAAAATATACACCCAATCATTTGATCCGCAGGAATAAGAAAAAAACATTTTAAAAAGAGAGCTGTGTTTGTGAAACACAATTTATTATGCCCCTACTGCGCCCCTTCGAAGCCAATGAAATCAAAAATGAAATGTGAAAATTTTCAACGATTTCAGGCATATTCAATGATTTATTCTTATACCTAAAGTATCTGCACAGACTGCAAGAAGTACTGTCACCAACGATTTTTGCAAATGTATTTCAACAACTTGAGATATTTGCAAAAATAACGTCCTAAACGGCGTAATTACATTCTGTCCAGCCCGGGAAATCCCGTTGATTCTGCACCCTGTATACGTACAACACCGTGTCACATTATTTTCAGAATCACACATTTATTAAAGGTGTATAATCAATCTAATATCAATTACCAATATCCAAAATCAATCCACCATATGTGCTTAATATTATGAAATAAGCAATTATGTTAAATAGTGTTAACGATAACGTTTTTTGTTTGGCAATTTTGATGCTGGTAAAACTGTGATTTATTTGGCAAGCAGCAACAGATTATAACTAAAACAAACCAAAATATTGTTTATAATTTATTAATTACATTGTCACATGTCCAATTTACATGAGCATGTACTTGGTATATGTATTGTAATATTGAGAATTTCTAGAACTGAAATACCATGTTGTTTATGTCAGTCAATCGTTTTCAAACGTAGACGTAGACATTTCACCGGACGCTGCGTCGTCACTGATTTCACTGGAAAATAAAGATACAATAAAACGCATTGAGAAGTTACTTTATATACCCGACTAAGACAGTACTACGATACGGCTACGATATCCAAATATTTACGAGCGAACGCGAGATTGGCTTGGGCAGCTTCGGAATCACGACGTAGTTCTCCACTCTTGATCAGCAGACGATTTATTGCTTACGGAGGAGTCCGGATATAGCCGATGAAGCACGACGTAGTTCACATGAATATGCATTGTGTACACACCGGTCTTACAATAACGTAGTGACGTCACCATCTATGTATAGAATGCATGAATATGCGGTTTCCTAGGTGGCGGTGACAAACAGCCTAGTAATTTTACTGAAAGCTTCCATAATCACCATTTTATATGTGCCGCTCCAAAATAAGTGATAATTGTTAATTTGTTGAAAACTACATTCCCTTCTGATTTGCTTCTGATTCGATTCCAATTATTCCTGCATTATTAATCAGTTTTTCACGCAATTATTTCTAATGTAATGTTTTAACATTTCGAACACAAACATAACAGTTTGAGATGATTAAGCCTTCCCCCATTATATTACGTCTGCTTCTGCTTGGTACGGTGAAGGGCCAGTTACGGCGTAGTACACCGGGGAGTGTGCCTATTCGAAATGAAGGGCAGACTTAAAGCCCTCATCTGTCTCTGCGTGGACCACTCTACTGTCCAGGTGGTTCCACTCTATGATGGTTTTCACAAAGAATGAGTTTTTGTATTGATTACTGTTTGAGTTTTTCATGACAAAACCTCTGTCTTTATTTATCACTTGTTTATATATTATATTTGATGTAACACAGACACTATTTTGTTTTGCCTTAATTTGCCTTTTAAACCTTGCTGGTTTCAAGTAATCGGTTGCTGGTATAGATGGCACCAGCCCCTCGGCCACTTTGTAGAGCAACACTAGACGGTTGATTTTACGCCGTTCTTGTAGAGGTGGTAATTTTAGTTGCTTGAACATGTTGGTAACGCTGCCTGCCGTTCTTGATTTGTAGTCTCCAGTTATGAAACGGGCAGCTTGTTTTTGCATTTGTTCAATTGTATCAATGTCACGAGTTAATTAAGGATCCCAAATTGTAGAGCCGTAGACCAGACCGGATCTTACTAGCGCTAGGTACGCTGTTTTCCTACAATCTATAGGGAAGTTCTTAAAGTAATTACGCAGTAGAGCCATTCTCGAGTTCGCTTTATTTGTCAATTTACTTATGTTAGTTGACCAAGTTAGATCTTCAGATAGGGTTAGTCCCAAGTATGGATTATCGGGCACTTGTTTAAGAATATGGTCACATAGGGAATACAAGTGTGGAGTCTTGTTCTTAATTGACATAACGTAACATTTCTTCGCGTTAAAACGCATGCCCCATTTATCAGTCCATTTTTCAAGTTCTTTTAAGTCATTCTATAGGATGTTAAAGTCTTTCTGAGTTTATATTTTCTGATATAACAGGCAATCGTCCGCAAAAAGGCGCACTTGTGATTTGACTGAAAAGTGGCAGGTCGTTTATGTGACATAAAAACATAAGGGGTCCAAGTACCGTGCCTTGAGGCACACCGGAGTCCACTGTGGACTTCTGTGTGACTTCGCCGTCTACTACAACTTGCATAAATCGTTTTGTGAGAAAAGTTTTGAGCCATGTATGGATTGTTCCGGTTATGCCAAAGCATTCTAGCTTGTATAAAAGTTCGTCGTGTGGCACGGTATCAAATGCCTTGGAAAAATCTAGTATAATGACGTCTGTTTGTATGCCTTCATCGTAGAAATATAATAAGTCATTCATAGTTACTAGTAGTTGAGTTTCGCACGAGAATCCTGATCGAAATCCGTGATTCAGGTTTGTAAGAATATTATTTCTCTCGAGATGGTTTAGTAAGTGCTTACAAATGATATCTTCAAGATTTTTACACAGTACGGATGTTAATGATACTGGCCTGTAGTTTTCGGGGAGGTGTACGTCCCCTGATTTGAATACCGGTGTGACATTAGCATTAACCCAGTCGGATGGTAGTTCGCCACTACCTACTGATGTTTGGAAGATTTGGCGTATTCCAGGTGCGAGTTGTTTAGCACATGTTTTCAATATTATATTTGGAATATTGTCTGGACCGACTGCTTTTGCGACTTTCAGTGATGTTAATAATTTCTCTATTCCGGGTGTTGTTATGTTTAAGGGAGGTAACTTGGATTTATACTGTTTTTCTGATGGTGGTAATACGCGTTTGTCTCTCCTTGTGAATACGGAACTGAATTGATCCAAGAGAATTAATTTGTGCTTTATATTTTCCCTCATTGAACAAGTTTACTTTTGACTTATTGCCTAATTAATAATAATATGAATAACATAAACATATGTGACATAGCCATCAGGCGAATAACAGCTAAAAGAATTATCTAGGCAGAACCAGATCCGCTATTTGCTGAGAATTTATGAAAATACACCAGTACTTGCTCAGAGTAGTCCCCTCAGATCAGATATAAAATAACACAGGGGCCTGACGGAAAATAAAAAGTGGCGCGATAATAATAAAATCATAATACTTGTTTAGGTAAAGGAGTTTTGAACGAAAAAATTGAGACTTAGGTAAATATGGATGCAACTACAAAGTTTTCTAGTAATGTGACATTGATAAACGTTACAGAACAGGAAACGTTCAACGCAACGTCATCAAACGTTTCCGGATGGGAGCCTTACTCTATAGTCAGTTACTATAGAGACACACAAGTGCTGCTCTGGAGGGTGATTCCGCCGATTCTTGTTTCCATTGGAACGATCGGAAACGCTCTGACTTTTATCGTGCTGCTTCGTCAGAAGAAGATGACGTCAACGGCGGTGTTCATGTTTGCTCTGGCGCTTTCAGATGCGCTCATTTTTTGCAGCGCACCTCTGCCAGACTGGGTGTCTTTTACCTGGGACATTGACGTCTGGTCGCTAAGTAGCCCCGGGTGTAAAGCGCTAAACTACCTTGCCTACTTCAGCATCCACCTCTCATCGTGGCTGATCGTGGTCGTCACGTTCGTGAGAACAGCTTGCGTGCTGTTCCCGCATAAAGTGAGACTGTGCTGTTCCGTACACAACGCTGGTATGATCATCATCTCCAGTGTGCTAGACGTGTTCGGAATAAATATAATAGTACTCGTGATATTGGATGTGAATGAATACACGGGCTGGACGTGCAAACCGTCCACGAAGGAGTATCAAGACTAATTTGACTACGTATATTTATGGATCGACTTCACGTTTAAATTCGGCGCGCCTTTCCCGCTGCTACTCATTGGCAACGTCATCATCGTAGTGCAGCTCGCGCGCTCCCGTCAGCGGATGAAAATTTCCGGTCAGGCACGCGACACGCGTCCATTGTCCATATTTATGATGGTCCTGTGCGTGCTGTTCCTCCTCACGATTACACCGGTGTAAGTCTTTGCTTTGTACGGCCCCTACCTGATTGAGAAACTCCTGGCGCTTGATTTTTACACGGCCGTTTACGAGCTGGAGTACTTTTTGTTCCTTCGCGATGTTGCCATTCTGTTCAGCTACTTCAACGCCACCTTCAACTTTGCCATCTACGTGTTCAGCGGCTCGAGGTTCCGCGCAGAGCTGAGGAGCCTGCTTTGCTGTAAGGAAAAACAAGGCACCATCCTGTTTGGAAGCTAGGGGCCGATGCAGACGAAATCTTAATGCCGTCAGCAGCAAAATGCCGACGAAAACTGTTATCGTTAACACCATTTGACATAATTGCTTATTTCATAATATTAAACACGTATGCTGGATTGATTTTGTATATTGGTAATATATATTAGATTTATTCTACACATTTAATAAATGTGTGATTCTGAAAATAAGGTGACACGGTGTTGTACGTATACAGGGGGCAGAATCAACAGGGTTTCCCGGATTTTACATGGGCTAGACAGAGTGTAAATACACCGTTAAGAACGTTATTTTATAGTTCTCAAGTTGTTGAAAAACATTTGCAAAAATCGTTAGTGCATTAAAGACAGTATTTCTTGTAGTTTGTGCAGATACCTTAGGTATAAGAATAAATCATTGAATATGTCTGTAATCGTTGAACAATTGCACATTGCATTACCGTATAAATTTTTGCAGTACACATATAATTTTTTAACACGAACACATTCTTATCAAATAAAGTAATCCTGATGTATTTCAAATTGTCATAAGCAGCATAAAAATATGTCTTTTCTGCAAAATTGTTTTAAAAAGTAATTTTGAAAAAAAGCAGCACTTACCGGTGTGTTTACATCCATTAACGTTTAAATAAGAAACCAACAAAGTTACGTGATTCTGCACCCTGTATGTAAGGCCTCTGGTCAGTTGGGTTTCATATGACTCTGCAACACTCAAGACGAAGATCTATAAATAAATATGTTTAGATCTGTCGCATGTGCGTATAGTATCCTCCCTGGTTAGCCTGTGCAGTGCGCACAGGCTAATAATTCACGAAACGTTTCCGCCTTAATTGAATTTATGTTTAGAACAGACTTCCTTTAAATGATAACTTTCACAGGCTAATCTAGGACGACACTTTACGCACATGCATTAAGCCCCGGTTTTCAAGAATGACTCATATTTGGGATCCACTCTTATTATGTTCAAGTCAGCTAAATCTAACTCTATTACGTTTAAACTATAAGCAGTCACATTACGAATCGTTGGATAATAATTATTTGTAATACATTTTATTTTATGCTTTTCGGTGGTTTATAGAGAAATATCAGTAAATTTAAACTTATAATTCACTGTTTCAAACAGTGGAAATTAACAGTAAAAAAAAATATTGATTACTCTCACTGTTTAACTGTGAAATACCGTTGTTTTAATGTCATGACGTCATTATTTTCGCATAAGTATCCAGTATAAATACAAAAATAATCATTAAGACGCATACAATGAAAAGAAAATTTGCTGGATTCGTTTAAATATCGATTATAATTTTCCTGAAATATTTTTTTTCACTCGTGGTCGCGTCAGTTGTGAAAATAGTATTTTCTATGATCGCTCGTAATTTAAAGACGATATTCTATCAAATAAAAAAATGCCCTCTATATAATTTTCAAAAACATTATGTCGCTGATAATCTAAGAAGACCTCGTTAAGGGAAAACTGGGTTTGACGCATGTGCGTAAAGTATCCTCCCGGATTAACCTCTATAGTAACTTAGTGCTGACAACCATTTTCACGTCTGACTTAAATCCGCCACACCATCAAGATGAGCATTAAAATCGGGATGTTTTGTTGGTCTTGGTCAATACAGACGATACAATAAAAAACACTGATAATGTTGAGTAT
>NC_068357.1:25373967-25396467 GCF_020536995.1 Dreissena polymorpha
CACGCGACACGCGTTCAGTGTCGATTCTAATGATCGGGCTGTGCGTGCTGTTCCTCGTCACGATGACACCGAGGTCAGTCTTTTTGTTGTATTACCCCCTACCAGCTTGAAAAGCTCCTGGCGCTCATGTCAGTTGAACTTTACACGGCCTTATACGATACCGTGTATTTTTATTTACTTTTCGGTGTTGCCATTCTGGTCATTTACTTCAACTACACCTTCAACTTTGCCATCTCAAAGTTCCGCGCAGAACTGAGGAGTCTGCTTTGTTGTAAGGCAACACATGGCACCAGACTGTTTGGAAGCTAGGGGCCGATGCAGACGAAATCTTAATGCCACCAGCATCAAAATTGCCGACGAAAACCGTTATCGTTAACACTATTTTACATAATTGCTGATTTCATAATATTGAACACATAATGCTGGATAGATTTTGGATATTGGTAATACATATTAGAATGATTCTACACCTTTAATAAATGTGTGATTCTGAAGATAAGGTGACACGGTGTTGTACGTATACAGGATATACCCGTTAAATGTACATATGTTACGGGGATTTCTGTACCATAGTGCACATGCGCTATTATGTGCCCCCCTCTCGTTGTGCTGATCCTACAACAGCGTCAACGTGTTATGTGCATTTACCATTTTTGTAGTATGTAAATTTCTAATTGAGCCGAGCTCTGTGAAAAGGGGATTTTATGCATGTGCATAAATTGTCGTCCCAGATTAGCCTGTTTAATCCGCACAGGCTAATCAAGGAAGACACTTTCCGCCTAAACTGGATTTTTGCAAATAAGATGCTTTCTTTAAATGAAAAATAAAATAAAAGTGGAAAGTGTCATACCTAATATGCATGTGCAGACTGCACAGGCTAATCTCTGACGAAACGTTACGCACATGCATTAAACCCTTTTTTCTCATAGCACGGCTCATTTATGTTTACATAAGATAAACTGCCAATTAAGGGCACCTTCGTTTGTAAGCATCAGTTAATTGATATCACCGCGTCCAAAAGGCGCATTACTTCGTTTTCGCACACAAACGGCATCATTTTCAGGGCCTTACACACGACTATCGAACACACATTCAGAAGTATTTAAATACATGGCAGCACCCTTTAAACATTTACCACTGCTTTTTACTCGAAGGACAAAAAAGACAAAAATTAATGTCTAACGAATAATAATTGTTTCACAGTTTCACAGTATATTGAAGGCTGAATTAAAACAGTAGCCAACAGGGCCTTTTCACAGATTGTGGCATATTTTGAAGTTTGTCATTAAATGCTTAATATTGATAAATGTAAACATCGGATCTTAAAAGCTCCAGTAAAAAAATCTAGAATAAAATTTAAAAATGGAAAAAAGTAGCCGGTACCAGGACTCGAACCTGTGACCCCCGGAATCCTGGAGTTAGTCTGAAGTAAAAACGCATAAGCCGCTCGGTCATTCCGCCGGGTAGACATACATTAAGTATTTTAAACGTTATATAAGCAATATTCGTAGTATCGTAAATTTAAACGACAACAACAGAACTCTCCAAATTATTCAATTGTTTCGCGTTGCAACGCTTTATAATTCTTAGGTTTTCAAATCGTCAAAAGATACATATAATGGCTATATTGGACTATGATAAATGTTCAGTAATACTGTTTCCTCACAAATATTAAAACTAAAACGAAAATTTGCGAATCTGAAACAACTTTTTTCAATTTTGTCAATTTACCAAACTGTGAAAAGATCCCTTTAAGTAGAATAAGCTAATGATTGTTCAATATATACGGTTTTACACAACCACGACACTGTAAACGTTTAGGAAACAAACTCTGAATAAACCAATATTTTTGTTTTTCGTTTTGAACTACCCGGTAAATGCAAGTGTTTTTTAATTAAACATATATTATTTTCAAGGCTGTTTATTTTTTGTCTTAGAGTGGTGGCGGTTTTAGGCAATGTCACGGTAATTTTTACTCATAAAAGGTTTTTAATAGCGCTTTGCACTATTACTATACACAATATTCCAAAATATGCCATCAGATGTGTATTGAACCAAACATGATTTATATGAATGTAAATGTCGATCTGTTCTCTACTTTTAAAATATTGGACTTAGGCACAGCACCATTAACTGTGTATTAACTGTGTATTGTCAATTATTCAGGTCAAACTACCAGATCCGTAAAAATGGTCAATGTGCTTTGTTCTTAAAGAATATTGCGAGTCAACATTGAATTGAATACAATATATACACATGTCTTTGAATATTGCCAACGATCACACAAGATTATCGTTCGATCAGATTGACGTATAACAAACCACAGTCAAAGCTTGGACTGGCCGAGGCGCGGTACACGCTAAGAATATAAGACTCCAGTTTATTTAAGCATCGTTCTGGAAAAACGGGGCTTAATGCATGTGCTTAAAATGTTGTACCCGATTAGCTTGTGCCATCTGCATTTTCGTGGTATTTTTCGTTTGAAGGAAGTATTTCTTAGCGAAAATCCAATTAAGCCTAACAGAATCGTCCCTGATAAGCCGGTGCGGACTGGACAGGATAATCAGGGATGGCACTTTACGCACACATTTTCCAGAACGAGGCCATATGTTTCCGTGCAATAAACAGTATCTGGGGTTCGAACTACATCCGTACACACATAGTGTCCTTACCTACCATCATTTGAAAAGAACTGAGAACCGTACTTGTATTTACATATAGCCTGATAAGAAATAGTTCATCAATGCTGCATTAAACAACGCATAGATAGATGTTAAATTGCAAAGAAGTGTCCTTGTTAACTGACCGATAAGGGTAGTATAGAGTGAACATAACTGTGTGTGAGTGGTCTGCATATAAATACGAGTGCACAATAAAGTATGGATTATAAACGTGTTTAATGTACACGCCAAATTGAAGTAAGTTAGTTATTGTGTTTGCTCTTTTAAGTATATTCTGAATAGCCGGTACTGTTTGCATTAGCATATTGTATATAGCTCAATGTCGCACTTTTATAAAATACATACAAATATATGTATTGGTAAACAACTTAATTTAATTGCTCACAACAACAACACAATCAACAACAATAATGATACAAAAATTTGATAACTTTGTCATTCGTGTTCAAGTTTTTTAAAATGGAAAGGTATACATTTAAGCGTTTAGTTTTATGCAGATTTTATGTTGTTTTTTTGTTATGAAGTGGGATGTTATTTCGGACGTTCATCCGGACTGAGAAAGCCTGATTATAATTTATATGCATTTTAATGTACTTCACACAGGTAACTGTATAGCTCAACAGGAATATTAATTGTTATATATACGTAATATTTTTTTTTTCAAAATAAACGTAAATATATGTTCTTAACAAGTTTATTAATTAAATGTGCTTCACTTTAATTGGCAGAGCTTCTATTTTCACTTTCACTCAGAGCTCCAGATAAGGGCCATACAGCCGTAAAAACGGCTTTTCCATTAAAGTTTACGCATTTATTTTTATAAACTGGACGTACAATTACGACTTTAATATCCCTTTTACGCATTTACGAAACAAATCTGGCCGTACCGATACGTCCGCATCTGCGTGGTTTGAATTGTTGATCTGGGACCTAACGGCGTTTTTCGTTAATTTAAATTACCGAAAAGCTGTAGACAAAGTTTCGGTTTTATTGTCTATTCTGTCGCGTGATTTCCGATAACTCATATACTCGTAAAAAAACAATATGTCTGCGCACAAGGGAATGCTGGCTAAACCGAAAGCGGTTCCAAAACACACTTTGTTGTCATATAATGGATACATAGGGTCGTTTAACCATCCTGACATTGAAACTCTAAACCCAGAAATATACATTGCCGCCCAAGATATTAAACGATGTGATTGCATCGGAGACTAAAAACGTTAGAACACATGATGGGAAACGGATACAAACAAAAACCATCGAATATTTGACAACCACATGATTGGCTTGTCACAGAGACAATACAAGACGTTCTACGGTCAATTTGTGAAATTGCCGTAGTGCTGCTATACTGTGTAAATTTAGCACAGTGTGGGCCTATGAAGGTTTGAATTATACAATATTTTTATAACCCCAAGTAGTTTTACTTGTTCATATGTATAATTTTTTGCTTTGCATTGTGTGCCCCCGAAGAATCCACTTTGCAAATGCTATTTTCAGTTAAACACCCTTCAATATTCAAGAACACAGGTAGTACAGTACTACCTTTATTTTTGGATATGGTAGTACAGGTACTTATTGATTTTCAGGGTTACTCCTTTTCTTTCTGTCAGTGGCAGTACCGTTACTAATTTCACAAATCCCTATCCCTATGGAGCTCTGTCAGTTCACGAATAATGGTTTTATTGCTAACTTGCCATTACCTTCGGGTTTTGAACAAAGTTTAATAAACAACTTCTCCTACTCACTATAACAATTATGTTATAATATCAGAATGATTTTTACACACTTCAAATTCAAACAGGCGATAGTGGTCATTTTGTGAGGTCTCTGACCAAGTTTTATAACTCTGACCTGCAAGTTGGAAGAAAAAAGTTCCTTTAATGTACTAAAAAATAAGTTTATGATAATGTGTACCAAGGCCTACGACTCTGACCTGAAATTTAGCAGAATTATGCCCCTAGAACATATCTAACAAGTGGCAGCATTAAGGACCAGTTGGTTTAAGTTTAAGGTCATCGTTGCTAAAAATATCTTCAAAGATTGCGTTCAGTAATTTAATTAGGATGGAGTTGTTGTACTTACAGAATGTGTGTCCAGATAGGTAGGTTACATACATGATTGTATTTGAGGCCATTAGAAACAAGATCACTGTTACTAAAAGTAAAAAAAAAAGATTCCGCTTAATAAATTCAGTTTGGATGTAGGTATTTTTCTATAATTGTTTGCATAGGTGGCTTACACGCATGGAGGTAAACATGAAATTTTTCAAAGTCTGTTACACAAAGCCTTTCATTTACATATGAAAACTAATCAAAGTAATACACAATATCATTAAAATGCTGAGCGTATAAAGTGTTACGGAACTTAAAAAAAGGCATTTGTGAAAGTTATTATTTTTATTAAAGACTCACAAAATAAACACATATGATTACATTTATTCATTTTCGATATCAAATTTATACAAAAACTTACATTATTTGAAGTCTGTTATTTACAATACTTCAACAAATACAAGTAATGCAAAATAATATTAACACTTTTTAGCCAATGAACCTTGCTCTGGCAAAATGAAGCTTAAAGCATGTGCGCCAATTGAAGTCCAAGATTAGTCTCTGCAATCCGCACATATCCTTATCAGGGACGACACTTTCCGCTTAGCCAGGGATCATCGGATGTTTACCAGTCGTCAACACCGCATTTGCAGCGATCGTGTTGATTTACGTAATATATGCTGAAATTTGTTTGGAATAATTTGATGAGACCAAATGTCGTTCAATATAGGTTTCCGTGTATCTGTGTGATGTGCACATAGCATCAGTTTCATTCATGGTTTGTAAGGTTTTTCTCTTAGATACGTGTTTTGCCTTCTTTGATTGCGATATTTACAGTATGAATTCGCCTAAGCAGAAACCATATTTTGTCAAAATAAGTTCAACATAGTAGACCACGTCGTTTTCTCCAGCATTGCGAGAAAGAAACGCACACTTCATTGTTCCTGGCAGATTTGTGGGTTAACATATCATTTTGAGTATACTATAAATCATTGCGACTTAACTGTTAGCCAAGCTCTGTACCGCAAAATAAATACAGTACCGAACCACAAAACAAATTTTGATTTTATGAAGACAGTCCGTTGTTTAGGCGGGGATAGTTTTAAAAACAGGCACCCCCTCCCATACATATGAACCATTGTTAGCTGTCAAATAAAGGAAAGATATCTTGCTAACCGCGCATATGCTAGATTTAGTTTTGCTTTCCTTTCCTTAACATCATGCGAACACAGTTTTCCAAATATTCTATGCACACACAACGCAACCGCTAACACCAAAGTATTGTCCCCATGTTGCATTTTAGGCTACCCAGAAATACAGTCTGTCGACGTTGTCGCCAACAATACGCTGTACTGACATGTGCACTAGTAATTCTTTAACTTTCCTGATATAATATTATACACATAAGTGTAGAGTTAAGCTGCGGTGCGCTCGGTCGTGTTTTTTTACTCAATGCGCATATTGCTAAACAGAATGGCATCGTTTTATAACGTTTTTTTTCATGGACGTTGTCAATCAACAATCCGTTTTCTTCATGTATCTAGCGCATTTTTTTATTTGAGACATATGGATGGAACAAGAAACAAATACTACAAATAAATTGTCCGCATGGGATTAAAACCGTTCGCACAAGTGATGTCGATAATATATGTACATTTATCATACCATCCCCTGATATATTGTCAGAGCAGTAGCGGTTTATACCAGTCAGTGTTTGGAGGTACGTCAAATTACTCGGAATAAACAAAAACAGCATTATAGTCGGTAGACATTAGTCATATTTAAAAAAAGCAAAAATTTGATATTAATATGATGTGCATTGTATATACAAAAAAAAACGCGTATTATACAAATAATTAAGAATGAATATGGCTGCACGTGCTCATGATATCATGAAATACTATTCGTTACGTCATAACGCCATGTATTTGCTCTAAATATGCAGAGGCTTGTATATTACTTTCAAACATGTTTAAATGGGGTGAGAGATAGGACAAACATAAAAGCAGGTTACTACCCTATTGTTTTGTAACATATCATTGGTTCAGCAAGACTTGCCGTTATTTTATTCTAAGCATCACATGATATATTACAAAATGATTCAGGGCGGGTAATCTTAATTGACGAATTTACATGATGAATTAGGATGGACAACGAACATGATAACCGGATAAGAATAAAGCTTAGTCCCTTACACGTCATTGCATAAATACCAGTATACAAGTGTGTGTGTTTTTTAATTATGGGAATTAAACAGTTTTTTAAAGAGAAAACACGTTTTTATTTTCGTGGAAGGATTAGTTTAGAACTTTTTTTATCTCAAGTGCATCCAAAGCCTACGGCTTATTGACATACTATGGTATTGATGGATTAATAGAAGTCTTGAGCATTGACATACTATCGTGTTAATGTATTGATAGACGTTTTTGAGAATGCTCCCTGAACGCAGTTAGAATCAGGGACCGTTACCAAATGTTTGTAGACATACAATATAGGCACTATAATATATTGTAGTTCGTAACATTATAGTTCCTCAGTGGTTTTCTTTTGTTGCTTTTTGTCAATAAGAATATCTCGTGCAGGTAGATTATTGGTCATCTTCTTTCGTCAAAAATAAGAAACTTGAAAAAATTAACATATATCATTTTCTTGTTGTCACATGTGTTTATCATTGAATGATACGACCTTTTAGCAACATGAAGAAATAGGCTTCTGCGATGTTTATGCTTTGTTTAAATATTGTTTAAATGTAACAACTCAATATCAATAGTTAAATTTTAATTCGATTAATTATGCAACCATTATTTATGCGAACTATGTTGTGAAATCTTTATACATGTAATCATAATGGCATGTTAGACATGTATACCATTAAACTACTGCTATTGTTTAAAAAAAATAAAAAAATAGCAACGACATGCTTGTTATTTTAAATCAACACACCTGGAGTTTGTTCAGAGATAACATATTATCACCTTGCTCCGTTTTCGTTTTCATCATTTGCAAAAAGACAATTGGGATAAAATACGTGAAATTGACTGGAACTAAAATCTATGTATTTGTAAAAGCATATATATATATATATATATATATATATATATATATATATATATATATTGATATATATATATATATATATATATATATATATATATATATATATATATATATATATATATATATATATATATATGAATTTATATAGACTTCAGCACCCACATTGGGAATTTGTCAATTTTTATTTTAATACAATATAAGGTAAATGCATCGATACTTATAACTATATTGTTTTTATTAAGATATTATACACAATGTTTCAGTCTTAAGTAGAATAACATTACAGGTAAGGGTTTATTTTTCATGACAATATGTTGGTGCACCGGAACATTAACGATATGATTATGACAACTGCTGATTAATGCATTTCTTACTTCTGAATATTGCTATAAATACAATGCCTCTGTTTCATTTTTTCATGCTCACAATCTGAAGTGTGATAAATAGGCTTTGGTTGTTTTGCACTACACATGGAGACAACGATTAAAGAGCAAAACGCTAAATTATAACTAACACTGACTGTTATTATTAATTGACAACGACTTTACCTGTTTTTCGCTATATGTTCGAAAATGTTCTGATGGACCTTACCTTTTAGATTGTTTAACCATATGAAACTGTTATTCGAAAGGATAAGATCAAGGGCTCAATGCTATAGTCGAATGCGATACGAAGTAAACGTATTTTGAGTTTCGAATGAAAATGCACGTCTTCGATACAGTTCACCAGACTATTGCCTTCAATGCGACCTCAATACTTATCATCAGCGCGTGATGTCATGCCATTGCACACGAGGCATGCATCCAACAAATCACATCGAGTTGAAGTTGTAAGATTGGTGTTTTGTTGTGAAAATGTTCGCATTTTACGGATTAAACATTTATTACTAGCATAATTTAGTTACTTTTCATTTATGAATCTATAAATTACTTTAGCACTTACATTTGGAAACAGTCAAGAGTAAGTAAATACTGATCAAAATATTTTGAGAACTGGATGTGAGAATGCGTGACGATTTTAAGACATTGTAAACAATAATGTATTAGTGTTTAAAAAGAATTCGCTACATATTAAGGTTCAAATCGGAAAATGTAATTTGCTAATAAGGATATATGTATTATTGATAAACACATGTATTTAATAGAAATGTATAAGAATAGATATTTAGATTTCATAATGTCATTCGGTATCAAAGTTATGGAGTGCAGTTCGGTATATGTTGAAGCATTAAATTAAATATAAAATTTGATAAACAATGTGGCTTCAATCAAGAACGTGGAACTTGTTCATTGTTCTTATTCAGCCGCGCTAAGTAACTGTATATACGATTGAGTAAAAAAGTGTATATTATGTGTATAGTTCGTCTACACGTTTTACGATTATTTGCTAAAGTGTGTTTCACGTGAAATTATTGTTTTACATAAAACTAAAGTTCATTATTCTGTTAAATGATGTAATAAGGAAAAAGTTTCTTGTTCCTTCTGCGGTTGTGCAATGTGAACTTGAGTATACATGCAGTTTAGCAGAAATACATTAGAACAAATATTTTATTTTACAAATATTCCATTCTTAAGCGTTATAAGGTCTGCATAGTTACTAATTTGTCTTACTTTGTTGTGGTAAAAAAAATAAAACATGAAGGTACGAGTTTTCTTTTTTCAAATGCGCCTCAATATATATATATATATATATATATATATATATATATATATATATATATATATATATATATATATATATATATATATATATATATATATATATATATATATATATTCTTGATATAAAGGACTTCCGTTATATACAACACTGATGGAAAAACGGTGGTCTTATTAATTCGTGTCATTGTCTTTTTAACAGTAATGAAGACATATATAGCATTATTCGATCTGTGTTTAAGGACATAGGTTATTAATGTGGCATCATACGTTTATCATAGACAACATCAACTACTATATGCGAATATACATTTTATCCCAACCAAATATAATTATCATCGTATACATTAAATCTTCTGTTGTCTGCGTAGCTGATTGTAAGAGCGAAATACCTTGTCATGAAATGATTTAAAAATACACGATGCATATTTGTATTATTTTGTGTTTTAATTTGATAAAAATCGTTCACAAACCCTTTTGTCGACCTTTAATAAGTATTACATGAGAACCCTTATATGGAAGACGTTGCATATTGCATTCAAACATTGCATTAATAATTGTATGATCGTATTTAAAATTGTGAACTATTGATTGTCTAGATTCGGGACAAGCACGGAATTCATCGGTTCAATTTATTGGCTTTGAAACGTGTCAATTAACTCTGATAGTACAGATTGAACAAAATTACTAATGGTGCACACATTTTTTGTTGTTAAAGAACCTCTGAAGCTGAAACTAGTGTACGCACACAATTAAGACAATTTCACTTTTCGTTAGATACTTTTCGTATGTTTTCAGCACTCTGATTAATATTAAAAGTGACCTTTTGGCCCGATCTTAATTTACCTCTGCAATAATCACCCCATCATCATCATCATCATCATCATCATCATCATCATCACCATCATCATCATCATCATCATCATCATCATCATCATCATCATCATCATCATCATCATCATCATCATAATCATCATCATCATCATCATCATCATCATCATCATCATCATCATCATCATCATCATCATCATCATCATCATCATCATCATCATCATCATCATCATCATCATCATCATCATCATCATCATCATCATTATTATTTTAATCATCTTCATCATTACTGTAACCATCGTTTTCTTCCCCATCATTCATTTTAGGTGAATGCAACGTATTGAGTAATGGGCTGGTTAAGTCAGGCATCTAACCGGAGGAAGTAGAATATAACCAGTATATAAATTATGTAGTCTAGTGAAAATAGCAATTTTTACTTATTTAATACACACTATTTGGAGCAATACAACTTTCTTTTTCGTTTTGAAGGAGAAAAATGACGTTGTGAAAAACTACTATAGTTTTATTTATGTGCTTGTTGTTCATTTAAACCTTTTAAAAAACATGAATAAACAATTGAACTCGTGATTAAAAGTCCCATATACTCTGAAAATCATCGAATATTTCGGTAAATATTTCGTAAAATAAAGTTTACCTGTGAAAAATATGTGTTCCTGATAGCAATTGCAGGAATTTCAGAGCTAGATGTGTCCAAGTAACACACTTTAATAATACTCGGTTTTATTATGTATGTGAAAATGTATTAAATGTTATTTGCCTGCGACGATATCCGAACATTTAAGAGTGACAGCGTCGGAAGCACGAACGTGTGCTATTAATAATACAGTTTGACTTCAATTTATTATCAAAAAGTATTCCGCTTATATGTTCCATTTATAATAAACAAAGAGACTTGTTAAAGACCCGTGTCATACAAAAATGGGTCTTATGTAATATGCAGCAAGCGAAGCTCAAGCCCAGTTTGCGCTTTTGCGCAGCTTAATTAGGCGTTGCGCTGTCTGCTATATATAATTTGAGAAAAGTACACATTGTAAAAAAGGGGTCCTACACAAATACAAAATACTTGTATATAGATCACAAAAATAAATGGATAAATACAATGCTCCTTTACCTTTATGGGCGTCAGTGTAGGTATAACGTGCACGATTTCCGCAAGCTAAATTAGTCAACACTTGTGCACCTAGAGTGTGTCGAGGTTACATTACACTAAATCATTTTGTATCTATCCGTGGTTCATTAGAAAGTAGTGCCTATTTCTAAAGAGTTCCTTTTCACCTCGGTATTAAAAGCAATTTAGCGATCGCACCCATGTTTTTTGTGATTATTTACTGCATCCTGTGTGTGTCTGCAACATGTTGGCGCATTTCATTGGGGATTACGTTGAAAGATGACTGTTTGGGGTGCGTTCATTGAAGTTCTGGCCTTTGGTCGAAATTTCGCTTTCGAAACTCTGTTTTCCGAGGGTGCTTGCCTTTGGGCGAATTTTACTTTCTTAGAAATTGTGAGACCATATATTTTTGACTGCATTTATTGAAAGAACACAAATGTATCTTTAAAATGATACCGGTCTTGCAAAATTTGATCTACAGGAAATACAAGATAAATGCTTTGAAAGTTGGTATTTTTATAATGGGACCCTATGGGAAATGGAATAAGTGTAATATAACCTCGACAAATCGTACGTTTCAAATAGGCAGTAGGCATTTGCGTGTGTTTTGTTATTCGGATTAAAATCATTTCGGACGAAATGGATATCAATGACGTGCATCTAAATGGATACCTTTTTGAGAGTGAATGTTGCCTTTTTGAAGTAAATGAGTGTGTGAGTTTGTATTTATATAATTTTGGATAAATTATCGGTTGGTGTGGTCTTGCTTGCTCGCCACAATTGAAAGCAGCTTCTTGATAGATGTGAACAAGAATTGAGTAAGGTAAGAGCTTGATTTTCATAATACAATGATAGAATGACACGCGATAATTAGGAGAGTCTGAGGACAGCTAGTTATTTACGGTAGAATTATAGACAGTAATTTGATGAAGCATATTTTAAAGATAGTTTTGTGGTAAGCGCAATTATTTGAAGATGATGCAACTATGTATATGGCTTGTGTACATGTTAAGTAAAGAGTATGTATTTTGTAAGATATGTGTTGGCAGTGTTTATCTGTGTACATATTTGGTAAATGTTGTATAGAAAGCATTTGGAGATATCTGTTTGCAATGTTTTCATGTCATTATTTGTAATATCACTATATTTTTAATTATAGTTTATGTAAAAAAGGGGGATATAAGCATAATTACTATCATACAATGGACTATGCTCAACTAAATTGTAATTTTAACATGGTATGTACATTAACCTAGATATGGTATGAGACAACAATGTAATATTGTTTTGCAGATTGATTACATTTGGTTGGACATGGCAAGACATTAGGTCTAAACAAGTATAATTATTTACCATTCAAAGTGCTTATGACTTCAGAGTTTGTATAAAAAGATGAAATGAAACAGGTGCCAAGGGATACCTAGACCACTACGACTCATTGTTACACAGTTATATATGAGTGCTAGAAAATTACACAAGCAATAAATATAAACATCATACATGCATGTCACTTTGTACAAGAACAAAAATAGCGACAACAACAAAGAAACAAGCAATTGCAAATAGCTATCTAGTCCATTAAGACTCAGTATAATACAGTTATATATGAGTGCCATATAATATATATTAGCAATAAGTGTTCACATGCATAGAAGGCATATCAATTTGGGATCATCCTCAAGTGTTTTGGTTATGTATTTGTTTTATTTTATTTTGATTGTTCTGTGGTAGAGCACATAATGGCTTGTGTTTTTGTTTCAATTACACACTAAGCTATGCAGACAATGCACATGCTAATGATTTTGTTGTTGATTGCTTTGATTATGATTTTTGATTGTGATTATTTTTATAATTAATGACTCAGTTGTGTCATAATCTTGTTAGCAAAAAAGAGAATGAAAGTGAATCAATGATTTGGATTATGAAAAACTGATAAGAATATTAGGATCAAACAATCTTGGAATTGGAAAACGAAAGGGTCCAATATTATTTGATCTGGGTTTTAAGATACCTGTGTTATTTAATTCTCACTGAAGTCGCTGCTTGTCGCAATGTATAAGGGGGTGAGTGAGTTTTATGATGTATTACTGTGCTTGATATTTAACATGTGCATGATGACTGTTACACATAAAGCAATTGTATTTTTGTCTTGATATTGGTTAATCTTGTGACAACAAACGGTTGACAATTGTTGTATTGGTTGATCACAATGTAAACATAAAAAGATGTATTCCTATGCAATTCTAATCATATTTGAGTAAAAATGTCTGGAGAACAAAATTAAGAAATTGCTTTCAGTTTATGCAAATTCAGTAGTTGCTAATAAACAATATTATTATTATTTGGCCAATAAGCTAGCAATATAGATGGTGTTATGTCTTTTCCACAGCATTGATAGAGCTGAGCACATTGACATAATATAGAAAATACATCATGATCATAACTTAAAGTAAAAACACGGCATTTAACTGGTCATATGTATTAACTTAATCAGGTTCAAAATATTGATAATATTATTCAGAAGGATACGTTAATATAAATAGCTCCTTAAAAAAAATTGCATTATTGAAGCCACAGTTGTATCATGTACTAACATCTTATTTTGGTAATATTTTTGGCAATTTTTTTTAAGAATTTCCTTGTAACAATAACATCATTTACTCATTATACATTATCCGTAACAAATTATTCACACTATCATACACATAAACACATATTGTAAAAAATCTAATACATTTGCATAGCACAATTATATATTTTTTAACCTATTAATGTACACATGCACATAAACATATCTTGAGCAATAGCATGCACATTTGCATAGTGCACATATACATGTGGTATTGTTTTACTTATTTATATAGTTATGTATTTATATATGTATGACTAGTTATAAATAATGTGATAGCATGATTCATATATGTGTTTAGTTATGTATTTAAATATTTATAACAAATAAAAATTGTACACACTATAATAAACATGAACATATCTTGTACAAAAACACACAAATTTGCATAGCGCAGATATAAATAGTGTTTAACTTATTTATTTATAAATACTTATAAACATATCTTGTACAAAAGCACACACATTTGCATAGTACACATACACATATACATGTGTTATATTTTGTCTTATTTCTTATTTTTATAGTTATTTATTTATATGTATGACTAGTTATAAAAAATATGATACCATGATTTATATATGTTTTAAGTTATGTATTTGAATATTTATAACAAATTATACACATTTATATACACATGAACATATATTTTACAAAAGCACACACAATTGCATAACACACATATAAATATGTTATGTTTGTTTGCTTATTTATGTACACATACACATTCACATATATTTTACAATAGCACACTCATTTGAATAGAACACATATACATATTTGTTTTAAACTTATTTGTGTAGTTTTGTATTTATTTTTATGTCTAGTTATAATCAATATGATACTATAAATCATATATGCGTTAAAGTAAGTATTTAAATATTTATGACAAATTATTCACACTATTATACACATAGACACAACTTGTACATAAGCACACACAGTTGCATAGTAAACAAATAAAATATTAATTGTTTACTTATTTATTTGTTCAATTTTATTTGTTAGAGTATAAATTTTTGATTCTCAAATGGGTGGAAAAAAGTATTAGGTAGATCTTCATAAACAAAGTTCTATATTTACAGGACAATTCAACACTTGAGATTATCTCATGTATGTAAGACATATTTAGATGTAGCCAAATTTAGACAGTTTCTGGATGGAAGTGATCTTGATTTTCTTATCCTGATTATTCCGCTTGATAAAGATGTTACCATCTAATGTCCATGTATCCGAAATGGGAGAGCTGGGGGCGTTTTTCAGTTGCCTGCAATGTCCCTTCTTATGGGTGTCAATTGTTCATGGATGAACACGTTACTTTTGTTGAGTCTCAGCTGTTTTCTTGATTTTTTTAACTCTGACTTGGCTTTATAGTTTGTAAATTTAACTATAATATCCCTGTGCTTTCCATCATTCCTTTTTGGTGGTCCATTTCTGTGGGACCTGTCTATGTCTGAGAGAACAATGTTGGATCCACTCTCTTTTGCGATGTTTAGGTTGATATTACCGGTGGATTCATCTGAATTTTCTGGAACATTGCTAACAATAACACAGTGACCCCTGCTATATTGGTTAAGGTGGTTACATAGTGTTTAAGTACATTGAGTTCATTTACCAGAGGGATGACATGCGCGGCTACACATGCCTGGACAAGCCCACGGATTTCATCTCGGAGAGAGATTCTCAAGGTGTGAACGATTCTTTGCGGATCAAAGTCGGTTATGCATGACTGAGGCATCATCTGTATGGGGGTTGACTGCATAGTGGGTGGGGAAGTCATGTATGGTGGGATCTGCCTCTCAGGATATATAACATAGTGATGGTCATGTGCACCTGATTGATGGCTGAGGAGTAGTCTGGGTCTGCAGAGACTGTTGGATGTTCGTACAGTTTTTTATCAACGAGCGTTGAGTCATGGTTATCACCATGGGTACTGCTGTTCGACATTTTGTGAGCTTGGACAAATTTATGGGATTTTCATGTGTAATTAGGTGAAAACCAGTCCACACTTGACCCTTCAGTACTCTCCGATTCGTACTCAGACATAGTGTCCGTAGTTAGTCTGTACTTTTTATCAAGTTTAATGTTATCAGGGGAGACAACTTTACGTTTTTTTAGCACGGATCCGTTTTGTTTGTGTTTTATTTAGATTGTTTGAACCTTTTGTAGGTGAGACAATGGACGTTAGATCACCTGTACCCATTAGACAGTTCTGCTTTATGATTCGTGCGCGGTTAACTTAGTTGTAGACAAAACTTACACCGGAACCGGAAGCGTAATATGAAATATATTATATATGATAATATTATACTGCTTTAGTTAACTTATTTTGATCCAGAAGGATGTATACGACAACGAACCTGATTCAATAGGCGACGGTATTAACATAATGTCTGTGCACATTTGCATTTTGAAAAACATTGACAGAACAATAGCATATTTCTCTAATTCTACGAACTTTTGACAATATTACATAACACGGTATTTAACATAGCCCATTTAGCCCATAGTGATCTGTAAATGTATGGTTCAGAATAAACATTCTATGAAAATAGAAAGACTTAATTCGACGACAAAACTTGCTCTTCGATATCTGTTTGAAACCATTCTGATGGAGTGGGCATTCTTTATTTTATTTCACAGTGGTCTGAATCATTGTTTTTAGTAAAGAATGCATGCAATATAGGGCTCAATTCTTTATTTGAATAGCACTACACGTAAGCGTAGTTGTTTATTGTTCATGATAATATGCTAGTACACCGGCACATCAACGCTTTGATTATGACAACTGCTGTTGAAAGCATTTCTTACTTCCGAATATTTCTAGAAATGCATTACCTCTGTTTCATTACATCATGCTCACAATCTGAAGTGTGAGAAATAGGCTCCAGTTGTGTTGCACTTCACATGGAGACAACGATTAAAGAGCATAACGCTTAATTATAACTATCACACTGTCTGTTTGTATTAATTGACGACGACTTAACTTGTTTTTGTTATATGTTCGAAAATGTTCTGATGGAATAGATTGTTTAACCATATGCAACTTTTATTCGAAAGGATACGATTGAGGGTTCAATGCTATAGTTGAATGCGATAAGTGTTAAACGCAATTTTAGTTCAGAAGGCAACTGCATTACTTCGATACTATTGCCTTCAATGCGAGTACAATACATATCAACATCGCGTGATGTCACGCCATTGCAGACAAGTCATAAATCTAACAAATAGCATCAAATTTAAAATGCATGTGGTTTTGTAAGAATGTTTCGAATTTCACGGAATCAACATTTACTTTTAGAAGGGTTAAGTGACGGTACATTTATGAATATAAAAATATTTCAGCACTTACCTTGGTGAACTGACTGATTCGTTTTGGATTCATGGTAAAGTTCAGGGTAAAAAAATATTGATCCTTGTCCTGTAATCAGTTCCGAAAAATTGATTTTTAATGCATAAATACATTAGGTAAAAATGTGCTAAAATAAATTATTATCTTTCAAAACAAAATGAGTATCAACGTTATAGTGAACAAACTGATCATCTTATATATGACGATACATGTTCAAACTTTCTTCAGTACAGAATGGGTCCGATTCATTCGTTAATTCAGCAGCGCACAGTGACGGGATATACACTTGCGTAGGAATATTCTTGAATATACATATTATAGCTCATCAACACGTGCATTCATGTTCAGAGTTATGTGGCACAGTTTTGTCAATGTGAAATGATTTTTATTACTATTATTTATTCGGTTAAAGGATGAAATACGGAACCAGTTTTTTTTATTTGTCGAAATTTGGTCGTGAAAAAAGGAATTGTGTAACTAAGCTGAACCCGAAATATGATGGAAATAATTGCGTTTATTCATTCAAAGAACAGGCACCGGGGTATTTCTTATAGAATTATGTTCGAAACAAAAATTATATTACAAGAACGTATGTCAAAATGTGTATAGTTGTTTGTTACAGATGTGTACACATGAATTAAATATATGTTAGACTATATTGCATCATATTTTGGTTTGCACAGCGAATAAGAAATATGTTTCATTTCCTTTATTTAATGGGAGAAAATGCGTTAAGCCATTACATTATACTTAAGTAGAAAATCTGTGTTAACACATAATTAACAAAACGTTTCATAAACGTTTACAACGGCCACCGGAAAAACTTTGCGAAACCGAAATTTCGCAAACTTAAGTACCCTTTTTCTTGAAGGTTTGCTTATTTGTGATAAAGTATAAGATAAAAGTCTAACTTGTGATTAATAATTGGTTATTTTTGCTTGTTAAATGCGTTTTCTTCACTATGAACTTTATTTGCAAAGTTGGGGTTCCCATGGGATTTTTGTAATATCCCATGGGATTTTTCATTATCCCATGGGAATTTTGGTTTCTCCCATGGGATTTTTCTACAGCTTTTTTTATGGGAGAAAAAATCCCATGGGATTTTCAAAAACATAAAACACTTTCGTTTGTGCTTAGTTATCGATTTTAAGCATTGTTAAAGCATTTGTGCTTATTTTCGTTCAATTTACTTTGATAGAAAAAAAATCCCATTTTTTTATGGGAAAAAAAAATCCCATGGGATTTTTTTCTGATTTTTAGAGATTTATTCATGTAACCTTCAGAAACACTACCTTTTAACAAATGATGAGCATTTCTCGCGATTTCAACGCGTTATATCGTGTTTTAAAATAATAAAAAAATCCCATGGGATTTTTTTGTCCCATGGGATTTTTTTTCCCATGGGATTTTTTTTTCCAATGGGATTTTTTTTAAGGTATAAGTTTCTAAAAGCTATATAATAATAATAATTATAATAATAATAATAATAATAATAATAATAATAATAATAATAATAATAATCGTGCTCAATATGATGAATTTGTACTTTTAAGCGACTAACATTTTTATTCGAGCCGATCGTCGAGTCCGAATGGTGAGTATAAGAGCAATTTACCAGTACAAATAAATCTCACTTGTGAAGAGAACGCTACCGTACTATAAAATAATCTTGATAATAAGTCATATCATTTCTCGACAGAAAATGAAAACAGTATCCATATTGATGTCAGCAATGTCCCCTGCTATGATAAATATTGACAAAATGAAAAACCTTGACAATAATTCCGTGTCGAATACGCATTAGATTATAGCAATCAAATTCATATAAGCATTGAGAAGATAATTTGCGAAAATGGGTCTTATGTCAAATACGGCAAGCGTAGCTCCATTCCATAATGTCCGGTATTAAGTCACGTCAAGTTTCGTGGTCGAATTATAGCATAATAATCATTTTCACATTACGCGAATCATATGAGTTTCCCTACATATATTGTGTTAAAATTTATGTTACACTAATGTGCGATGATGAAAAGGGGATTTCGGTAATTCTACATTCGCCCGCCTAGTACCGAAATCCCCATATTTACGCCTTAAAGGGTCAATATGTCATCGGTATGAATGGTTTTTGACTTCACATGAATGTTAAGGTGCAAAAAAATGATATTAATTTTAATTATTAAGCACTCTTGACAGCATTAAGTTGCCTCTCAGTGGGGATTTCGGTAATTCTACACTAGAACTTAAACGCGCGCCGGTACCGAAATCCTGCTGTACAAACCTTCAAGTGTCAACAAAATTATTATAGTGTTTTTTTTTCATTAGCAACCAGTGACATGTATTATCTCCCATTCGGTTACTTCTTTTGGAAAATAATTAGCGGGGATTTCGGTACTGCTACATTCGTACGCCCAGAGCCGAAATCACCCATGTTTACGCCAATCCCCTATATTACGCCTTAAAGGGTCTATATGTCATTATGTTTGGGTTTTGGCTTTGCATTAATGTTGATTTGTACACAATCATATTAGTGTAAATCATTTAAACACTCTTATCAGAATATTTTTTCCATTATTAAATAGTTTATTAATGTGAAAAATGTGTAAACGAATGTAAAAAAGGTAAAATGTACATTTAAAACATTGGTTACACAAAAGTATATGTAAATATAACATGACATAGTAATAATAAGTCTTCAGAAAGTATTTTCCAAACAAATCTGATGAAAGAAATGATATCGTACTACCTTATTTACAATATGCTATACACTTTTGCAATTTAGTTATCAATGTTTAATCAAAGCATAAATCAGGATAATATGTTGCCTCTTAGCGGGGATTTCGGTAATTCTTAACAAGCACATAAACCCGCGCCGGTACCGAAATCCCCGCTGTACAAACCTTCAAGTGTAAAAAAATACTGATTTAGGTTTAAATAAAGGGAACAATAGTATTTTTGGCCACCAAAAAGCACTTCCGCGTCAACAAAACGATTGAAATTATGTCAGAAACCCAGCTTTTCATTGTATATACTGCAATACACCATCGGCCGCCGAGAGCGGAATACTGCGCTTGGCCGCTAAACAATGTGAATTGCATCAAATTAAATGTCAATTTTCGATTTTATTACAAAAATAAACACTGCCTTTTTATAAATATGTCAAGCACATACACTTAACAAAAAAATCGATATATCTTTATGTAATGTAGAAAAGTAAAGCGCTTCATATATAACAATGTTTTATAATGTCTCTCTGGTTGAGAAAAAAAAACTAAACAAAACCATGTAGAACATATATGTTTTCATAATTTAAAAAAATATTTAATGATGCACGTGATGTTTTATAATTGATATAAGTTTACGTGTCATTGAACGAGTTAAGGGAGAGATGCGAATTAAATTACACATAATTAAAAAATGATACTATACTGTCAGCTTGATTTATAAATTGTGTTCCATCGCGCCAATATATTCATTGTTCCATGAAATTGTGTATAAAAGCAAAACGATTGAAATTATGTCAGAAATCCTGCTTTTCACATGAAATGATCTTTAACACTTTATTTATTCCAATCAGGTAATTAATAATAATAGGGGAAGTCTATACTGTGTATTAGAAACTTGTTGTGGTGATCCCTATCTTATCCGCTCAATACACATCCACCTGGCTACTGTACAGAAAAAATTAGATTTACTTCCAAAATAACTGATTTCATTAATTGCTAACTTGTTGTCTACATTTCAAATTAACAACGATAATGGATCAACATCACCGTTGCACAATTATTAAGTTCACAGTAATCTGTACTTTAAATAGATAGCCTAATTAAAGACGGTGCTAATAAAGAACAAAGCGTGAATGTGGATTTTAAGAAATTAGATCCTTTTTTGCATGACACTGGCAGTATATCATTTTATCTTATATAAATAAGCCACATTTAAGACATGGATAAAATTAAAATAAGACACATTTGCATCTTTCATTTCTTGAAAAAAAAAATAAGCACGCAGTCACATATAAATAAGATACATTGAAGACACAGAAAAAAATAAATAAGACACATTTGCATCTTTCACTAAATTTTCTTAAAAAAACATGTGAAACTGAAGAAAAACATTTATTACTGACACATTATTCTAAAAGTCGACTGACAACTTAAGTTCAAAGAGGGATTTACAATTAAATAAGATCCATTTTCGCATGATTCTGGTTGTAGAGCAAGCAATACATTTCTTACTGACACATTATTCTAAAAGTCGACAGGCAACATAAATTCAAAGAGGGAACCACAATTAAATAAGATCAATTTTCGCATGATACTGGTTGTATAGCAAGTAGTCACATATTAATTACAGCTTGCATTAGTTGCAATAATTTTGTTAAGTGCGCGTGCTTCTGAACGTTGCGTTAAGCGAGAGTGTTGTCATTTTGTTAGTTTTATATTTTGGTATTATGTATGATTATTGCTTGTTTTGAATTTGAAATAAACGCTTTCTGGCAAATAAGCATCGTCTTAATTTTAATACAAATAATGAACATTTGACATACAAAATGTCCAATAACATACCGACAATAACATTATATATATGTTAATTTCTGTGCATGTTTATACCGAAATTATAGCCGACATCGGCAGTTAGGGAAATTTAGTGACACACTTTAACACATCAAACATGCATGATAGTTCTTTTTTCATATGATATTCCCCTGGTTGCTTACCGGTGTATTGGTGCAGTTGATAATCCTGCCGGGACTACAGTAGGGTGCTAATACACACGTGTATTGTGTTCAATACAATCGTCTTAATTTTAATACAAATAATGAACATTTGACATACAAAATGTCCAATAACATATCGGCATTAACATTATATATATGTTAATTTCTTTGCATGTTTATACCGAAATCATAGCCGACATCGGCAGTTAGGGAAATTTTGTGACACACTTTAACAAATCAAACATGCATGATAGTTCTTTTTTCATATGATATTCCCCTGGTTGCTTACCGGTGTATTGGTGCAGTTGATAACCCCGCCGGGACTACAGTAGGGTGCTAATACACACGTGTATCGTGTTCAATGCCCGATCCATGCTACAACGTGTAAGAAC
>NC_068357.1:25401467-25407038 GCF_020536995.1 Dreissena polymorpha
GTAATCAACACAATTGACTTTATGTATTTTTAATTGTTTATCCATATTATCATTAACACTTGAGGGAAAAATAAGCTGTGTCATTTTTTATTTTTTATTTTACTTATGGTTCAGACAACTCTGCTTTTACTATATGCCGTAATAATTATAAGTTTCCGTTCACTTAAATATATTGTTTTTCGTGTTGGAAAATTTAAATACGAAAAATATTTAGAGACAAGTGTGTTATGTTTGTTTGTCAATTATTTAATTGAAGTAGAAATAATACATCAGTGTACATAATTTTATTGTGTTGTTCCCTTCGTTCTTTACTTTAAAAATGCAACTTAACAGCTTTGCAATCAACTGAAATAATATATAAAAGTAAAAACAATAAACGTTTGGCTTTCTTAATACGATATCATTTCAAACGCTGTTGGAAGGAACCATTGCTTATTAGAGGTTTACAAGGTAATTTACCCAAGTACGCAAATGTAATGGTCGATTGCCCTTAGGCATGATTCTGTTTTATTACTTTAATCCGGTTGTAAAAATGCATGACCGAAGGGTCATCAGATAAGCAAAAACAGGGTCAGAATCTGATAAAATAGCGCTGTTTAACTGAGTGACTGTACGAAAATCCGTATGTCCGAAAATTTAGAATCATGAAAACATAAATATTTTGGCTTGAAAAGGAAATGTAAGAAAATTAAGAATGTAAGAGAAAATACGGTGGTTTTATGGTGTTTAAATCGATTAGAAATAGCAAAACCTAAAGACATTATCTCAAGTGTGATTTTCAAAAGATTTTATATGAATGTACACACACGGTAAAACTAGTCTATTAAAATGAAATACCTTCATTGGTTCTCATGTTTTTAATATTTATTAAACATAGGTATTTGTGAACACTTGTTGTTATATAATATTGAAATGTACACGCATACTGAACATAAAATCATTAGCATAACGGCTAAGTTGGTTTTTAATAAGATTGCAATAGTGTTTATTTTATTCTTATGAATCTTATGAGGATAATTTTGAAAGTATGACACACAGTATCTGAAGAAGATATATACATAATCACATATGTTGTTGTTGTTGTGGTTATTGTTTCAATATTTTTATGAGTATCATACATTCAATGACGAATAGCTATTAATTTGTCATACAAACACCATAATTGTTATTGGATTGCGGAGATTAAACAAATCGATTCCCTAGTAACTGATATAACTGATACATTTTTTGAGCGACAATTTGAAACTAAATCTAGTATTATTTAAATTTGATTATTTTAAATTGCAGACTTTTTTATTAACCCCAATTATTGTGAACGCAACGTTTCTTTTATTTAAATCGCTGAGTACGAAGCATCAAGCTATTTTTTAATTAATTGACAGTGATCTTTAATGTATGTCATAATATAAATTGAAATCAATCTTAATTAAAGCTTGAGCGGTTGGTTTGTAATAAGTTTTGTAAATGTTGCTGTAGGATATGTATGCACAATAAATACTAACGCTCTGGCATATTGTGATGGTGATATGATTATATATTGCACAATGAATATGTGATGATGTTCTTGTGATAATATTGAGGCTATAATTAGTTTTTGAATTAAGCTAGCTAATTTCAAATAAGATACAAACACATCCCAATCCTAAAATTATCAGTAAGTTATAGTATTGTTTGCCTCAAGGCGCATAATTAGTTGAAGGCCTAGTTTATCTGTTAATCCTCGCCCCATGTGGTGTCCCAGTGGGTACACTGATATTAATACACGATGTATTGGTCCACAATTAAATCTCTTATAAAAACATGTCTCTCAGGTGACTGAAAAAATGGCTGTGTAGATACAACAAATACTACTACAACGGAGACTAAGATAACACATGTTACAATTAATTTGTCTTCCTTGGTTCTTCTTATACGACAAACACTTCTAAAACAAAAAGCAAAAAGCCGCTACTGCTACTGCTTCGGCTACTCTTACTGCTACTGCTACTGCTACTGCTGCCGCTTGCCGCTGCCACTGCCACTGCCGCTGCCACTGCCCTGCCTGCCACTGCCACTGCCGCTGCCACTGCCGCTGCCAGTGCTGCTGCTGCTGCTACTGATAGTGCTACTGCTACTGCCACTGCTACTGCCACTGCTACTGCCACTGCTACTGCCACTGCCACTGCCGCTGCCACTGCCGCTGCTGCTGTTGCTTCTGATAGTGCTACTGCTACTGCTGCTGCTGCTGCTTCTGCTGCTGTTGCTGCTGCTACTGTTACTGCTACTGATACGGCTACTGATACGGCTACTGATACTGCTACTTCTACTGCTACTGCTAGTGCTACTGCTACTGCTGCTGCTACTGATTCTGCTACTGCTACTGCTGCTGCTGCTACTGCTGCTGCTGCTGCTACTGCTACTATTGATAATAATTCTCCTTCTACTTCTCTTTCTAATATTGCTAGCGATGCTTCATAATTTATTTTAAATGTATCATTTTGTTAAAACAGGAAAGAACTGTTATATATATTTTCTTAAAGGGATCTTTTCACGCTTTGGTAAATTGACAAAATTGAAAAAAGTTGTTTCAGATTCGTAAGTTTTCGTTTTAGTTATGATATTTGTGAAGAAACAGTAATACTGAACATTAATCATGCTCTAATATAGCCATTATATGCATCTTTTGACGATTTTAAAACCTAAAAATTATAAAGCGTTGCAACGCGAAACGATTGAATAATTTGGAGTGTTCTGTTTTTGTCGTTAAATTTTGTGAAACTACGAAGATTGCTTATATAAGGTATAAAATACGTCGAGAATGTGTACTCGGCGGAATAGCCCAGTAGGCATAAGCGTTTATACTACAGGACTCTGCCAGGACTCCAGGGGTCACTGGTTCGAACCCTGCTCCGGGCAATGTACATTTCCTTTTTTTATTTTTTTTTCTTGATTTTTACTGGAGCTTTTATGATCCAATGTTTACATTTATCAATATAAAGCATTTAATGAATAAGTTAAAAAAAAGCCAAAATCTGTGAAAAAGCCCCTTTAAAGTAAAGGTGTAAAGAATCTAAACTTTTCTGCGATTAAAGTTTTATTTAACTGGATTAGGTATAGGCCACATAACAGGCGCTATTGTACTGATTTGTACTAAACAACATTTTGTCATAATCAACAGTTTTAACATGCCGCAGTTTCCTTGGAAGTTGACCTTGATTGGAGTTATGTATACACATTAACAAGGTATTTGTTGACAGTTTGTCCTGTCACAATTATATATTAGTTGAGCCAAACGTGTGATAAAAGATCCCTTTGGGGTGGCGATAAATACTATTTAATAATAAATAAATAAATTATATTGTTCAACAGTGGGAGACTGAGAAAACATATGTTCAATTAATTGTCTACTTTGGCCTGCTTCTTCTTTATATATTTTCTTGCTAATCGTTTAAGTTTAGTTTTAGTTAAGTAGGTATATCAATTTACATTTTTTGATAGATATTTATTTGGATAGTAATAGTATAGTTTTATTTGACTTTGACATCATTGAACCGGTTTATTCATTGATAAGATCGGGATCTCCACAGGTGGTTTAATCTCGATTGTTAGGTGGGGAGAAGGGTCCGAATGATAATGTTGTCGTCGGCTTACGAAATCACATTTCACAAGTTTTAGACAATATGCATACGTTTAAACCTAATTTAAGTATTACATAGATAATAACTTATCTTTATTTTGATGAACTACGTTTAAGGTATAAAACTATATTATCTATGTGTTGTGTGCCGCATACATACCATCTTGCTTTTTAAATTTGATCACAACGGTCCGAAGTCATAAACATTCATTATGCATGGTTGCTAAACACAGTGTATACTAACTAACCTATTTTATTTGTTTGCTAGGGTTATTATTATTATGTTTTATTTTTTTTTTATTTTGGGGGGGGGGGTTGGGAGGGCCTTTTATAGAAGATTTCAACTAGTCCTTCAATTAACGAAAAAAAATATTGGTATAGGAAATATAAAAGAGTAATAGACAGCTTCATTCATGCTGTTCTATTATGGTGTTTAACGCATATATTATGTATGGTTGATGAAGCACATTGTATGCTACCGATGTTTATTGTTGTTTGATGATGATGTAAGTTGGTGTTGCTGTTGTTGTTGATGATGATGATGAGGAGGAGGAGGGAAGAAGAAGAAGAAGAAGAAGAAGACTGATGGTGGTGGTGGTGGTAGTATACACGACGACGACGATGATGATGATTTTGATTATGATAATGAGATTTGAATTAAATTAATGCGCAAAGATTTTTCTTTTTAGCGCCAATGCAGATATCTGCGCTCGGCCGCTGTGTCAGGGGTATGTAATATTTGCAATCTACATAGGAGTCAATAGCAGATACCAAGCACCATATGCTATGATGGAAACAAAAGCAAAATATTGGCAATCCGCTGAAATCTCGAATATGACTTAATCATTTTATTAAATGAAAACCGGTAAACTATTTTAAACGGTTATTATATTGCAACAACTTAGCGGTGTTTATCCAAAGACATTGTATAATTACAGGGACGTCAATAGGCCAAACTATTCAGGAAATATGATTTGAGTCGTCAAGGATAGATTTTGAGATCAATGTACGTCCGATGAGATTTAAAGGGAGTTGGAGGCGTAGGGGACAGATTCGTTCGAGTACGCGATCATTGAGAAACAAATTATGTTGAGCTTTATCGGAATTCCGGAAATTTGCGATCGGTACCGATTTTTCCTGGGTTCTTTTTTATTGATTCTGATAAGTTAGCGGCCGGCCGGCACGGACATGATATTAACTGACGAAAACCTCTTCCGCTACTTTCCGAAAAATCTTCGACATGTGTGCAATATCCGTAATATTCCGCATTGTAACTCACAGAGAAATTGCAACTAGAAAGACTACAATAAATCAGTTAGCTACGGCTCGGGCGGGGATTTACCTTTTATCCCTGTAAGGGACCTAAGCCCAGACTACCGGCTATTTTTCCGAATTCGAACTTGATACACTTGAATCCCTGAATTAAATATTTATATCCAGCAATTTGATCTCTAGAGTGCTGAACTGTTAGTATTGTATTTGACTGGAATGACTGTCGATTATGTGTTTTTTAAGATTAAACAAGCTTACGAAGAACTTTGTGTTTGCTTTTTTGTTTACGCTTTCTTTTTAAATTTACTTTAAACAAATTATTGTCCGCCACGGACGCAACAATTGACCAAATGTACCAGATTTGTGGTCTCTTTAAGTGCTATGTTTACTGCCGTGATATCTTTAACAAAACTAACATATTGATCGGGGACGTTTTATACTTTATTGAATTGTTTCCCCAAAATGCTCTTCTATTAGTAGATGTTTAGGTGACGATGTTCTAATTATAGATCTTACACGGCCAGGAACAATAGATAGGTCGTTTGCAAAAGAAGCGTTGGATATCGTGAATGCGTTCAATGTGGCCTGTTTATTCCGAAAGCTATGTTGCATGTTTTATGGGGATTTCTATCAAATGCCAATTGCAAAATTTGATTTAATTCATTCGGACCTACAAGCGGGAA
>NC_068357.1:25407138-25414638 GCF_020536995.1 Dreissena polymorpha
GGTGATCCCAGCTTTATTCTTATTTATGTTTATGTTGTTTGTATTGTGCTGTATTGTGCTGTTTTGTACTGTTTGGGCAATCGGTCACTTGCCTTAAATAAAGGACCTACTAATGTTTAATAATAATTCAACTACTCCAGCAGCTGGAGTTTTCTTCTTTATATTATTTTTAATAGCTTATATTGTGACACAGATAAACGTAAGTGATGATCGTATCTTCAAACAAATGTTTAATACTAGTAATGTAAGTGTGTTTGCATTCAAGCATTACTTAAGACGACATACATTAAAATGATATTGAAATTGCCCACATGATCCAACAATAAAACTAATATGAACTGTCTTCCAACCAACTTTAGAACCGTAATATATCAACACAGATTTTTCTTCAGCAAATAATAAATACATATATTGTATTTAATAAAACAACTGACACTCTGTACTTAGTGAAAGTGTAGAACTGCAAATATTTCTTAAACTGATGGGCTTTAATTTAACCTGTTTGCAATTTGAACTGAAATCAAACATAGAATTGTTTGTTAAAACAACATAGTGAATAAAGCAAATAACGGAACTATATAGAAACCAGCACGTAATTTATGCAGATTTCAAAATCAATAAATGAATGATTATATACCAACATTGTTTTAATTATTACTAACAAGTACACAATAGGTAATCAACCAATATCCTACTATACACACAGCAAATTCAGTTAAAGTAAGATGTTATATTGTTTCGTTATTTCGATGATTGATACCTGATAAAAAGTCATTTTGTCATAGAATGCTAACAAACAATAGAAACATATCATGCGGTTCAATTTGATAAGAGTTTACAATGTTTGTTTATGACATTTGCAATAGAAGTACCGTACTTTTAAAAACTTCTGTCAAAAATCAAAAAACTCTACTGACTGGAAAATAAGAGGTACTCTTATTTTTTTATTTGAGTGTAATTTGTTGTAATGTATCAAGAACATCTAGAACATTTAACCAAAATACAGTTCCGGTAATTTCACTGTTGGTTGCGTCTATTCATTTGACAATATCACGTGAAATACTTTCATTTAAGAGCCTTACACAGTGGGGATTAATTACATGTTTGGTTCATCGTTCAAGGGCGGTAACCTTCTAGTAACGATGTGTATACGTTCGTTATTGACTTGTATGTCTAGTCTAGATTGTCATGCGTCTTACTATTGGGCAATATGCCACTCGTCACACACACATCACGTCGTAGTTGTTTTAAAACTGATGCAACTTGGGTTTGATTCAATTGTTTATATTGTAAGAGATAAAATGCTTTTTAAGAAATATGTATTGAGTCTACTTTTTGAACAGTTTATTTCATACAGATCTATACCGATATTGCGCCGGTTTAAAAAATGCATCAATAAAAACTTTTATAATGGATATATTAAAATTCAACGGGAAGTCAAGTTGCCATGTTGGTGTTTTATTATTATTCAATATTATCAAATTAAGTTTAATAATGGCGACATTGTATGGCGTTATGTCAAATGAAATCATAGACCATTATTATATGCATCATTACTCGGAGCAACATGATTAATTATTAGCTAAACAGCCTGCTGTCGAGTTATAATGTATGATTACATGTATATTTGGAATGTGTAAAATATCATTGAATGAACAAATGATTGCTCATTAAAAAGCGTCGCGCAAAAAACAACATTATAACACACTACTTCAACGGATGAAAAAGTACAGCTACAGCGGGATACAAAAAGAATGTGTTCTCTATAAACAAAGAATTCACAAAGGGAACCGTACTTTTTGACAAAAGTAAAATTATAAAATCTCAATACCATGATTCTAAGACTGGGACCATTACAGCCGCTTGTCCTCTTGACGTTAAGGATTGTAAAGTTATCGTACAATTTTGTCAACACAAATGTTTTAAAAAGATTTTATTGTTTACATTTGAGAAGATATAAAACGTTCACAAGACTTAATATTGTATACATGTACAATATATCCCCCACTGCTAAAACGTCAAAGAATTGACGATGATGGTTATGTTACTGTTGACAGGTACACATGGAAATTACAATAGAAATCGATTACTCACACTCAATATCAATAAACGATGCAGTTAAAAATTGCTAGATACAACATATAACAATTGAATCTTCACGAAGCTTCAAATTGACATGGGCCTATACATCCATGGTGTAACGTTGAGCATTTGTTTATTAAAACAACTAGATAACGTGCTATAAGCCGTTGAAAAGTTCACCTAACTAAACTTTACACTATGCTACACATATATTAATAGACAATGTTCATCTATCTCTAGTGTTTCTATTGTGATTTACGACGGTTGCATCACTAGCATTATAGAAAAAAAGTTTATCGAGTGGATTACCTTACTAATTAAGTATATACTCAACAATTAAAAATAAAACAACTAAAACAAAGTGTGTCCCTTAATTGCAGAGCTGATAACATAATGTGTCATTAAACTAGAAATAAGATTAAACACTATTAATTATCTAACAAGTTTATACGCACATTTCGAACAACATTTGGTATGAGTGTAATATGATTTTACAAATAACAAAAACTCATCATCACATAAGTTTTAATTTACATGTCAAAGAGTACGAAACATAAAATGCATTTTTCGTCTTTAATGATCGAAACAAGTTACACCACTAATGAGGAAATACTATGATATACGTTAATTTCAAACGTAACAGAGTATAATTTTACGTAAATAGTGCGTTAAAAACATTGGAAGCACTAGTGCTCTACTGTAGATTTAGTTTTTTTCTAAAGACTCAAACGACTTACAGCCTCTGTTGTTACCTTGGCAAATGACCTTCTTTGGAGAACTTAAATATTCTCACCGCTTCAAGCCCATTCATGACCAAACTCTTTTTCAAAATCTTCTTGGACAGAGCGGCCATCAGCGCCCCGTCAATCATTTCTTGCCGAAATTTGGGCTCATATTTATCAAGATTCAGCACTTTAAGGTAACCACATACATCGTTTATTGACAGTTTGATTACATCAAGGCTGTCGTTAACCGTTGGTAACGGTTTATCAACCACGTCTGGCTGATTTGGCGATTCCAAAGTGTTTCTTTGCTGATCGTATTCTAATGAGCGTTCCTGCTTAAGTTCAATAGCTTCTTTGAGTTCCGGTTGGAAGGGGCGAATGGACGTGCGGGGAACATCATTCGTGTAGATGGCATCATGTTTGAGGGTAGGACTGAGCATCTGTGAAAGAGGCCTTGGTTGGCGCGCGGGAAGCTTCGGACTGCCTTGAATCTTTGGAATCTGCGGAGTTGCCCTATGGGGCTTGATCGCGACAGGTGGGGGAACCTTTGTGTTTCTGTCGATAAGCGGACTGTAATTCGATTCTTGGAAAGAACGATTTTCTGAACCTGTTGATTTCAACTCGCGTTCCATTCCGATTTCTTCGTACTTGGTGTCTTCACACTGGTTCACGTCGGTCAGCTGGTAGTTTGGGTTATCTACGACATTCCCACGACGATGTTGGAACACCGAGATTATGTTTGAGTATGTCTGCGGTTCAACAAATGAGTAGACGGCGTCAGAATGAACCGCTGATAGGTCGTATTGGGCAATTCCTGAAATAAAATAAAACACGTGTTTTTCTGTAAATGTTCTTTAATTACCTGACGGATACATATAATATCCTTCTACCATAATATACTAAATTGCCATTTGTACTCATTTGTCAGACTTGTACTCGTCCTATTTTGCATACAAAACAATGCAACAGATGTTTCAATGTTTCTACTTTATGTTACTAAACTTTAATTGTGTTTTATGTATCTAACAAGTTATTGCCATAATGTATGTATTGAACAGCGACATGCTTGATTATTTATATATTAGTTACCATCACAGAAAACGTACCAAATAATGTATATATAGGTCTTTATTTCGTTTTATTTACTCCTATAATAACCTCTTGTATGTTTTGTCATAAGCTGGTGTAATTTCAATTATTATTAAACTATGAGCGTCATGTGTTTTTAAGGGGTTTAATATCATATAAACTGTTTGTTTTAACAGTAAAGTTTAAAAGGCTTAGAAGCATGTTTAAGGTCTAAAATGATTATTTCAAATGTCAGTCTATTTGACATTGTTGGTTATTGTCATTCCATAAAATAGCACGTAAAACGATCAGGATATACTGATGTTTTACCTAATTGTAAACTGATGCCCTGCTAAATTTTGTTTACGCTTGATTTTTCGGAAATCCATGTCGAAAATGTTTAGAAAATACTTTCCCTTAAATATTTACATTAGTTTTCTTATACCTTGATTTCCGTACTCTTTGTCGTATTTCAGATAGGAACTGAAGTGCTCCAATTCCTCAAGATAACCTCGCCATTTCTGAGGAGGCGCGTTCTTAAGGCCAATCACGCGCGCCATGCGAAGTTGAGACAGGTACAGGGGCACGTTCACCACGTCTGGTCCCATGACACCTGGAAGAAATGAACAGAGGGTCTTTAATATGTTTGCTAAAACCATTTTAATGAACAATTTCGACATTTCTTATATATGAAAGAACGTAGTATCGAATCATCTTTGGTAAGGGCTAGAATATTTATATTACAACTTTTTATTCTACCCGTTATCTGAAAAATTCGAGTTATCATGAGATAAAAGAATACATATAGTTCACTATTCTGATTTACTTTGGATTATCATTTGCGCTGAATATATGTAGTGGTACTATATACATATGCAAGACGAATAGTAAATCGCGACCATTTTGTGAGGAAGATTTCTGAACCTTTGAAATGAGAGTTTTACACTTTATATAATACATTTCGTCTAAAAGAATTATAATACCAAAGGCTCACCATCGGCAATGAAGTTTCCAAGCAGGTACATTTCATCAAAAGCTTTTTGAAGCTGCAATTTCGGGATTGGTTGGTGCTGATGTTCTGACCACCCACGCTGATGGTTCTGTCCTTGGGGAACTCCACGACACATGGTAGGCTATGATGTTCGATGACCTCCTTATGGTTTTCTCTTTGCTCACTTAAAGTTAAAGTTATATTTGATACGTTTCATTATGTTTGCTGCTGAGATGGAAGGTAATGTTGAAGTAAGTTGGATCTGTTTAGCGCCATGTAAATATTACATGCACTTTTTCTTTGTTGAAATGATTTTTTCCATAACAAACGAGACTATTGAGTGTCTTAGATAGTATTGTACTATCGTGCACAAGGAAATGCATATTTCAAACATGTGTTAACTTCAATGCCTATTATTAAAAAAACTGTATACAAAACATGAAAGGCTAAAAACATAATTAATCACTTTTTATAAAGTTTGGCTTTTGCAGTTTGTATTTTCAAAGAGTTTGCTATACTAGGTTTGTACTGAATTGTTAATGTTAATCCATACAAATTGTTTTAAGGTGGAAACTGTCTTGCAAAATAAATAAAACAGACCCCTTTGTTATCTAATGAAACTACTCAAAGCATCAAATATTAAAAAATCAATACCCTGTCATATTTTTGGGACATTTTTGGGAAAGGTATGTTAACGGAAACCCGATTTATTTAACGCCCTCCAGAACATACATTTGTGTTTTTTGACGACACAGACTTTTTCAGAGTATGTAAGCGGGATGCTGATCAGTTTAGAGCGATCTCCCGTGTCGACCCTGGCGACCACGCGAGGTTGCTTAGATAACGTCTGGATGCGAATAATCTGTAATTCATAAACCAATTAAATGTAAAAGGCTTTTGGAATCCCTTTTTATCATTCCTCCGCCACATTTAAATCCGTTTTTATGCAAAGTGTATTTTTATGAGGTCAATATCTATACACGAGTGTGTGATTTAATTGATTTATCCTATCAAAAGGGTTACTCTTGGCATACTTTCAACCCTATTTAGCCCAAATGTAAATTTCCCTTTAATATTTACTTGCGGAGACTAAGAAAATAATGTTTGTTCTTTTTATATCTGTGTCTGTGGCATTATTGTTATATTGTACGTTGTACGATTAGTACTTGTAGTGTTCATTTTTGACTCCATTAAATGGGTTAACCCCAAAAATGTTTGCATTTAATTTAAAGCGGCGCACAACTGATACTAGAACTCACACTTTCTCTATCGAACGTGTCTTCTACGATGTCTCCAAAGAATCCTTGACTTATCATGATCACTTGAGGCAGCTCCTTGCCAAATCGCTCGTAGAACTCGGGCACGCTGTAGTCGTTCTTCTCTACGTCGAAATCCATCGTCTTTATTTGTCGCTTGGGCTCGTTCACACCACTTTTACATGTAGCGACACAGATATGCGGTATGGAAAGGATGTACTTAATTCCATTTCCATTTCCTCTCTATAGATTTAAATATATAACATGTTCCGAATAAACGTGGGGTTTAGTGGCATGATTATAACATTTCAAAACGTCCATCCGTTATGTTCACACGTTCAACTTAATATAAAGACGATATTTGAGAATATATACAATTGAAATCTGGAACTTGACATAGTAATGTTCTCTTACTGAATAATTATCAAATTAATTTGATCTTCATTTCATGCTCTTGGTTCTGAAATTATTTTTAAAGAAATAACATGTGTTCATATCGTTCTAATATTCGTCTTTTATACTTAAAATATGTACTACGAATGTTTGTTTTGGTTGTTGAATGTAATACAACGAGAAAGTTTCAAATATGACAGCTGCAAAAGTATGAACGTTCAATTGTATATGGCTCCGGTAAACAATAATTTTATTTCCATCATATGTTCCCATTTGTCTATGAAATCTCCATTTGGAAAACAATCTTTATGTTTACAGTAGCGACCATGTACATTATCGGATGACGTTAATAGACCGTGCGCGACTAAATATCAGATTTCATCGATAAACACTTAATTGTTTCCACTTAGTTTTTACAAAATATGGTTTTGAAAGTCAAAGCTAATGTTCGTTTTAGGTTCAATATAAACCTACATTAGGTAGTCAAAACACGCTTGAACTGGATCTTTTTCATATGAGACAAACAAACATGCATGTAGCAATGAAGCTTTACTTTCGGTTCTGAAACAAAACACAAGAACATATTCTCAATGTTTATTTATTCAACACATTTACCTACAGTATTAATTCAAATGCTGTGCTGGTTCTTTTTTCCCTGAATTCGACTTTGTCAACACATTTAAGAAAATTTGCGCTTTAGCTTAATTATTCGGATTACACTTTTTGCATGTGCGTAATTTAAATTATGTTTTCTGTCTCTGAATACACTTCAAAGTACACCTCGACTGGTTTGTCCGTTGAAGGGAAATAAGGGACGAAAAAAAAAGAGAGACCTCCGCCAGTCAGGTTTGTTGTGGGCTGCTTCGAGTAGCTCATGCGTAGTATAGGACGTGCACCCATTCACATTATCCTTCCAGTCTCGCAGCTGTACAGTATGAGAGAGGCTACGAGGACCTTGTGAGGATGCGCATGGAGCTGCTCGTCG